>NC_137870.1:24502376-24512376 GCF_963924005.1 Protomyctophum bolini | reverse complement strand
AAAATGATAACATCTCCCTCCCGTCCTATCAGTCTCAGACGGTGCACTTGTTGATGTGCGAGGCCATCGGCTGCCCGCCAGCATGGACACTGAGTCGCATAATGACTTGCCAACATTGAGGCCTTGAGGCTTGTGAGACACATGCCCGCCTGTTCAGAAGTGTGCGCTGCTATTAATACCCCTTTGGGTTAGTGAGTTCTGCCAATGCAAATGCATATTAGGCCGTTTGCAGTTTCACTGCAAGCCGTTTGTACTTAGACATGCATGGCTTAATCAACCGCCTCTTCATTTACCAACACAGCTGGTAAATGTGGTGGCTATAACAATGTCAACAATGAAATTAAATCAATAACACGATAATCTGTGTGACAGTATTTTAGGTATCCTGTTGGCTACCTCATATGCAGATCGATAGACCAGGCCTATAGAATGTTGATTCAGTGATTCAGTGTCTACTGAATCAATTCAGTAGATTTCCATTTGCCATTGGATTGTCTGAATATTATCAGCGAAGTCGCAACTCGCAACACACACACACACACACACACACACACACACACACACACACACACACACACACACACACACACACTGTCACACACACAGCTGTCTATATTGACTCCTATAGACAGCTATGTGTGTCCCTGGGCCTGTCCCTGGGTCCGTCTGTCTGTCCAAGCACGAAAATAGTGTCACTGTTGCACAGCCTAACACACAGACACACACAGGCCAGGGAGGAGGGCTAGTACAGTACAGTACAGTACAGTACAGTACAGTACAGTACAGTACAGTACAGTACAGTACAGTACAGTACAGTACAGTACAGTACAGTACAGTACAGTACAGTACAGTACAGTCACTTCAGACAGGTCTGATTTTTGTTTTACCTTAAGACTTTTGTATCTATTCCAAATATTGCTGCACAGTCAAATCATTGGTGCTAATTTGAAACTGTGAGAGTGCACAAATGCAACCATATGGGTCCATTTGGTTGCATGTGTATAGGCTACTCTCTCAAAGTTAAATCAACACTCTGGGCTTTGCAGTGTGTCAGAAGCAAGTTACGGAGTTGCAGTAGGATAGATAAGTAAGGGCAAAAAATCCCAAGGAGGAACTATAATGACTAGCAAGGAATAAGTGGGGTCTCGCAGGGCCATTCCTGAGGGAATATAACACTGCTGCTCTATTAAGAGTACTTACTCGCTGGTGTAAGCTCTCGATTGAAAGATAGCTCTAACCCCAATCCAAGCTATGATACCAAATAAAGGGTTACCTTACTTTAAAAAAAAATGTAAGACTTCCTCAGGTTAAATCAAAGCATTTTAAACTTTTTATTAGCACATGATATTGGTACAATCCATTGGGCATCATCAACTTGCAACAGGAGTTTTTCCTATAGTGAAAGATGAACCATTTCTAAGATATATCTAGAATATTTAAAGTGTTTTAAATGTATAGTTATAGAGGGCAAGTATATGCAAGGCATAATAAAAGTCTTATTAGCCAGGGATCCTTTTATATCTTTATATATATGCAGTAGCGTCGCTCAAAATCCTGAGGGCCCCCTGCAAGGATCCGGGTGGGGCCCTTTCACCTCAGTGTAGCCTAAGGCATCGCTCACATATAAAAGACAGGGTGTAGCGTTGCGAATACTATCAGACGGGGACAACTTCTTGCTTGCAATTAAAATTAATTTTATTTCCTATACGGTTTAACAATACTAAAAACAGGGGGAAAGGGAGGTGGAACAATGTTGGCATCAAGTTCAAGGTCAAATAAATCTGAATCTGAAGGCAGAGTGTCACTTTCTGCCTATAAGCACTCACAGCATGGGCCCAATCCCACTGATTAGGGATGACACTATAGGTGTGAATGGTCATTGTCCTATTGTCTTCTTTAAAGTGCTATTAACAGTGCAATTCAATTAAGCTACTGTATATTACAAACAATATTCAAGCTCGCAATTCATTTCCAATGGGAGTCATATGTGGTTTTGACGAGACAAGCTTGCCTCCCCTCCATGGAGCAAGCAGGGAACAAGCATGTCTCGTCAATGCACGTGACCCCCATTAAAAATGCATTGCGAGCCGTGTGACGCACAGAAGACACAGGGGACACATCCACGTCTTTTATATGTGACTATTGCAGAGTTTGGCTATAGCTTTGGGCAAGTGAGGCCCTCCCATAGAGTATTAAAAGGATTAGAGACTGAATCCCCCCCCCCCCCCCCTCCCCCCACTATTCATTTCAGTGGAAGTTGCTCAGTGGCGTTTTGAAGAACCATCTACTTCGCAAACGAGCGCTCAACGTTAAAGACCAGCTGCACAGGGTTTCCTCGCTATAACTCCACGGGTCCGCCTGCAGTCCCTCCTCTTACCACTAGGGCCCAGTGCTTCAACGTTGGAGGCCCCCCCATGGTGCATCGCTTGCGGAGCCTCAAATATATAATAATCTTTCAAAACATGTATAGCGCTGGTCTTGGTCTATTATAGTGTGCAGTATGACGTGACTCTTAAAACAGTGTGGTGATGATTGTGTTCCTTCATTTTTTATGGCACAATAAGTCCTACATGTGGTGAACAACATAAGATTTCTGCACTTTGATTGATTGATTGAATACTTTAATAACAGGCTTTTTACTGGGGCCAGTTCCGAATTGCAGTTGCAGTTCTTTTAGAGTGTCACAGTCACATCAATAATGATTTATGACGATGACGATGATGATGTGCAGTGCCAAGGTTTGCAAATTGTATGCACATACAGCCAATATACTGGCAAACACATTTAATTCAATTGCGTACAGATGATAAACCAGCTCTTTTCAAAGTCAAATGCACTCCACATTAAACAGACCACCCAAAACGTTTCAGCTGGCATTTAATGATGCATTCTGAATCTTGATTGACAAGAGCAAGTCATAATGTTTGCGACTGACTATAATGTATAATAATAATAATAATTTATGTGTTGGCTAATAATTGGTTAAATTGTACAGGCTTTGATATCCAGCATCACAAGATATCTCTAGTGGATATCTCATTGGATGAAAACATGTGTTTTGATGTATTTTTGTATTTTCTTAGAGTTGCCCATGTTATCATTTTATTTGTTTAGTTATGGACCCATAACTAACTGCGTGAAATATTTAAATTGAATATAAGGGTTAAGCATATAAGGAAGAGTAGTCATCTTTGTTTGTTGGTTTGGTTGGTTGAGTTATTATTGGTTTCATGATGTTTTTGTTGTGTTTATCCCCCAGCAACTTTGCTGGGGGAAGTGTATAATTATTGGGTGGAATAAATGATAGAAGGATGGATAACAGAGCAATGGAATGAACAAAGGAACATGATGGTGATTTTTTTAGATTTGTTTTGGGGCTTTTTATGCCTTTATTGGTATAGGGAACAGTAGACAGACTGGAAAGTGGGAGATGGGGAGTGACACACGGCAAAGGCCGCCGGGCTCGGGAGTTGAACCCGTGGCACGCCATCCGGCTGGCTTGGCAGCCTAGGTGCCCAGACGGTTGAGCCCATGATGGTGCAATTATTGTATTACACCTTGAGGCAGAGCTCTCGTTTTCGAGACACACACACAAAGTCTTTCGAGAGTAGAGACACATAAGTCGTGCGTGCATGCATGCTATGCCTGCATGCATTTGTGCATGTGTCTGGTTCACTGGTCAAAAATCTGAAAGGAAATAAACAGTTGTTGTTGTTTACTATGAAAACGTGCAAGTCCCGTCAGTCAGTGTATCACTCAAAATCCCCATTATGTATAATAATGGTGCCCAGGTCTCATGACATCTGATGTCATAGTAAATGCGATCTGCTGTCACAATTAAGCTGAATGAAAATTTATGGCAGTTGTAAAGTTAGAAGGTTATTTGAGATTTTAAAGGGATATTTCACTTTCAAATCATCGTCTACTCAGTCTTATGTGAACACCCAGACAGTTACGTTTAAGTTGATTCAGTATTTAGATATTTGATATTCATTTTAGCTGCCCGCCCCCTTCCTATACAAACCCATTGTAACTTCTAACTCCATTTTAACCATGATAGATTCATCACAAACACCCGTCCTTTTCTCTGGTGACTGATACGTGAGGGGGCCATGGCTTGTCATTTACTGTTTTCATTTATTTTTAAATATTGTTTGGATTTTTTAGTCTCTTCGGTCCCGCAGCAGCTTCTCCCTCCTTATTTTTCCAAAAACAATATTTAAAAATAAATGAAAACAGTAAATGACAAACCATGGCCCCCTCACGTATTAGAAGGACAAAATCAATCACCAACGGGTGTTTTTGATGAATCTATCATGGTTAAAATGGAGTTTGAAGTTATAATGGGTTTGTATAGGATGGGGGCGGGGCAGCTAAAATGACTATCAAATATCTACATATTGAATCTAGTAACTTCAAAACTGTCTGGGTGTTCTGTTAACATAAGACTGAGTAGACGATGAAATGACCAAAAGTTTTGATTGTTTGATTTATTTTGTGTGACTTTGTATGAGGCTTTGAACAGACCAGCAGGAATACCTTCAAATTCTACTTTATTTCCAATAAATCAAGATAAGCTCTCCGCCTGCCATGCATGTCGGTATAATTCCAAAGTCAGATGCTCAGATCGGTGAGCCAATAAGATCCACTGCCTCCCCACCCAGGCTAGGCCAGGTGTGACTGCTTACAGACACACATAATAAGGTTTCTTGAGTGGTTCATATGTTTTTTTACACATTCAGGTCAAGGTGGAAACTTGAAATGATAGATCGATTGTCAACAACAACAGATGATTAAAATATTCACACATTGAAGCAAACATATTTCCCAAAATAAAACTAAAAACTAAAAAGCTATTGATAAAAATTAGTCAAATTAACACAGTGACAGCTAGTTCAGGTGGGTTTCAGGTCCGCGAGCAGAGAAGCCTTGAACATATTGAATGAAGTAATTAATCTAAATGAAACGGACAAGGTGTTCCAGTCAGAAGGGGCTTCAAACTGAAAAGCACGTCTCCCGATTCCATTAGGGTTTGTGGTAAGCAGAGTGGAACATGGCGGAATGAACTGATATGAGGCAACATTTACAGAAAGAGAATGTGATGTCCCTAGGGGACCCCGTCATGGAAGACAGCTGAGCAGTGTTTGTTCAAGTTTGTTGTGGTTCAGAGCAACGGTGCACCTGTGGCTCCTGAGGTGACTATTGTCATTCTCATGGCAGATCCCTGCACAGTGTTTGTCGGAGCAACGGTGCATCTATCACCGTGACCTCATGATGTTACATTTGTCGCTACTGTAGGTATTGGATACTAGTGAAAATAGCAGGGCTACAAGCTCACACCTCGTCGCATCACAATGTGTTGTGAGCTTCTATTGTAGATTCAGACAGAAACAGTCAAAGTAGATTAACCATTTCTTGCAACAAATGGAATACAGTTGGCGTTAAAGGCTACACTCTGGGTGAATTTTGTCTAAGCAGCATGCTAAGCAAAATTAGGGAGCGTTAAGCGAAACCCCCAGGGATACAATAGCCTAATACATACGCAATACATTGACATTGATATTTAGGTTGAATCAGTAGACATACATTACAAGTATTTGAGCCTATGCCAGACTCTTGAGCCTATACCAGACTCTGATCAAAAGGTGGAGGCTGTGGTGGTGGAGGCAAGCTTTGCCAGCAGTAGCAGCAGTGTTTGTGAAGCAATAAGGGCCTTTCTCAGCCCCACCCTTCTCCCATTGTTTATATTGTGTTTAGTTTCCAAGATGGCCACAGTACCAGGAGGGAGTGGGGTGGAGGTGAGCGGGCGGGGTCGACATATGCCCTTCTGGGCTGCATTCAAGACACTTGCCTTGTGTCTGAACACAGCATTGATGGATGTGTTCTACCCCCTCCCCCCCATCAAACAAAATGTTTGGCCATTAAACACAGACACAAGACAAACACAAGACAGGTGTCTTGAATTTGTGAATGCAGCCCAGTAAGGGCCCCATCATCAATTTGTTATGCCTCCTCCCACCAGACAACTTTAGTAGAGCAGTGTGTCTGGTGTGTCCACCGAAGAGCTGTAAAATACAGCACTGACAGCCTTGCATTATTGCTCCATGTTTGAGATGAAAAGCTGACAAGAGGATACTTGCTGAATTGCGATGGGCTGGTTCCGCCTCTGCTTCTGTTGGTTGATGGCATTGGAGAGTTGTGCTTCCGACAAAGGTGTAATTTGACTTGAGAACAGGTCGGCACTTTGCTCTAAAAATAGGTTCTAGTATCAGGTGGCTGTTTTGTTTCATGAGTGCTCAAAGTGTAATAGAGGAATGGTGTGTTTATTATATTATTATGTCAACAATAACACAGGCCAATGTAGAGTAGATTAGTTTTATATTATATGTCAACAGTAACACAGGCCAATGTATAGATTAGTTTTATATTATATGTCAACAGTAACACAAGCCAATGTAGAGTAGATTAGTTTTTGTGAGGCACAGTCAAAGCGTTGCGAATGTGTCATAAATAGGCATAGATTCATCTCACAATATAGGCCCTATACAATATACATCAACATTTGAGAGAGAGTCATGCACCTGGAGTTAATTTGAGATGTTGTTTTGCAGTCAGCCAATATGGCTCTGGGGCCAGGCTTATGGTTTGGATATAACAGGTATGTTAAATTAACTCATCTGTTGGGGACTTGTGGTGGAGGCACAGGCAATGTTTAGATAAGTCTACTTTTACTTTCTCTGAATACATAATGTGTCACAATAGATTATTAGGCAAGGCAGGTTTATGTGTATAGCACATTTCAACAACAAGTCAATTCCAAGTGCTTTGCACAAAACATTTGGCATTAAAACTCAAAAGAAAGACATTATAAAAGCACATTTAAATCCAGTTAAAACCAATACCTACTCCGCTAGGTATTGTGGGCTAGCAGTGTTCAGAATTCGCCAATCAGGGTGGAATGTGGAAAATCGGACAGATCCGTTTTGATCACTTGACTATAAAGAAAATGTGTAGGCTATCGATTTGCGTGATGTTTGGACAAAATTAGTAGGGGTTATATTTTTTAAAAATCGATTTAGCATGTCATCATTACTTTAACTCGCCACACTAGGACGTTCTAACAAACATACCAACCATGTACTGACCCACAAAACCAGCAATTACTGCGTGCATGCATGTGTACGTGTGCGTGCGTGGGGAGGGGTGGAGCTATGCAGCATATTCAAAATGACGTTAACACAGCAGGCTCCATGCAGTGTGATGAATGAGAGAGCACATTGCTTTGAAATTGATTAAGTATCCTAATGGCCATTAGAAGCGTGTCGATGGTCTGATGAATGTGGCAAGATTTTAAGGTGGCGCTCTCATAATGATGAATGAGGCAACCTTATTAAGGTGGCACCCCCCCCCCCCTCTCTCTCTCGTTTTGTGAATTAGTTCAATTCAAATCCTATAGCTCTCTCTCTGTGTGTGTGCGTGCGTGCGTGCGTGCGTGCGTGCGTGCGTGCGTGCGTGCGTGCGTGCATGCGTGCGTGCGTGCACATGACACACTTGATAGATAAGAGTCTCAGTCATCACTAGCAGAACACACGCCTCGCTCAACTAGTCCTATATATAATAGGTTGATGATCAGTTGAGCATGGGGAAAAGCCAAGAAGTTACTTTTACGTGAAATGGCACACTGTTTGAAGTGGAAAACATATGATTGCTGAATGTGCTGATGTTCATGTTAAGCATAGTTACAGTCAGTACAATGTCAATACAATAGTAGTAGTACGATTCATGCTATGTTTGAATGTAATGTTAGATGTATTTACATGCAGGACCACAGCCTAAATCTAATCCTACAACCGCATGTAAATATAGCTAGTTCCTGATCGTCTCCATGACCTCACCATCTTGCCTGTTCTTCTCTCTCCTTGTCAAAGCTGCTGGAAATGTTCTTTAGGCTATAGTAACCTGGGGTTTATTGAACGGCTTGGTTGAATGCTTGATTCTGATTGGTCAATCGCCAAATTCAACAGCGTGTTATTTCTTGATAACAGACCGCTCCCCTCTTAACAGACCGCTGGCTAATCAAAGCCTCAGAGCACCTGGCTGCAGCCACTGCGCTGCTTTGATTTTTTGCTGTACCGGTGTACCCAACATGACAGCCATGTAAACTAACACACAATGTCTTTTTTTACTAAAAAACATGCTTTCAAGAATGTTTTTGAAGCGAGAAATAGACGATTTGATCAACAAAATGGGTTATTTTCCCCCTTTTTTTCTAAACCGGATCACACGGCTAGTTTTAGTAGCCGTGTGTCGGGCCGGAACATCCGTCAGGTGTATTTCCCCCGGATACGATATTATTTATCGACCAATCATAACACTTTCACGGAGAATGCAAACACATTTGTAAAGCGTCAAGGTCATTTCCTTGAGCAGTACTTCTGCCACATTCCAACATTTCCGTTTATGCACTCTACACTACAGCGTACGTCTTGCCCAGCGTGACGAATACCACACGCACACACACACACACACACACACACACACACACACACACACACACACCCCACAAAACTTGACTTGCAGACAAAACATGCAAACTCTCAGACACAGAGAAGAGATCACAGGCTCACACATGAAACATGCACATGAATATAGTACAGTGGAAGGTTAATTCAGGTTTAATGAATCCTATGTACGTGCATGCACGTACGCAAGCACACATGATGCACCACATACACACCCAGCTTAAGGAAGCCATCTGTCAACGATGTACGGAAAACATCACAACAATTCATGCTAGCTGTCATGGAGCAGCTCTCTGACAGCTGCATCATCCTCTGCATTACATTTAGCTGATGCTGTTACAGAGTGACTGTATCTTACTCTGTGTGTCTTTATTCTGACCTTGTTCAACATTAACATTGAGTTATGTTTCATATGTGACGGCAAAATAAGCTGCAGCTGATACTAGACACACAGCAGTACAACCATTGAGCAAATTAAGTGCTCTCAGCCATTCAGCAAACATTCTGCCACTGAGGTTAATATACAGAGCACATACAGTACCAGTATTAACCCCCAGCGGGGCTTCATGTGTTTGGCTCAGCAGCATAATTAAACAAAAAAATATAAATATGAGTGGATATGTGGCTTGACTGACCGGACCTTTGACACATGTATTTATTTTTATTTTAAGATTTGTATTTGAGTTCCCCTAGCTGTGCTGATCATCATTCTAAATAACAATGATCAAAGCTACTGAGGCAACAAATTAAATAATGGGTTGATCTTTATATCTATCCAATTGTGCTGTTTGTTGTGCACGGGCTAGAATGCGTGTCACACAGCTCATGATGAGAGATTCTGCAGCATATAAATGCAACTCGCGTCACTAGGCTTTCCACCTCGGAGGAAAACCTGTTCTGTGTAACTAAATCGCTGTCTAGGCGGTCTAGGCGTGGTTTAGACCGGATGAAAAAAAACTATGTGCAATCCCTCTGTCACACTTCCATGTGACAGTCAGAGGGGTCAAAGTTGAATGAAAGTTGCTGAATATGGTATAAATAGGTCAACAATACAAATGATGCCAGTTTTGTGGATTCATTTATTTTTAATGAATGACCGTAACTACTTAATATTCACCAGAACCAGACCAGAAGTCCCACCACAGATCTCAGGCAAAGCAGTTGAGACGAATAACCATATAGTCGATAATTTATTCTGATCCCTCCCCGAAAAGGCCTATCTGCTCTGACCACTTATCCATGATGCATACAAGTATGGACTTATATGGTTATTCGTCTCAACTTTGCAACCACTATATTAATGAGATATTTCCTACAGTACAAAGTACAAAGATCTGAACTAACCGTTTAAGGGAAACATTTGTTAACAAATTACACGCAACCACGGCTCATTCATCTGTTGGACCATACATTTCCGAGGGTAAAATGAAATCACTTTCTGTCACAAAATCACATGGACAGCAATAGAGCACCAACAG
>NC_137870.1:24364876-24497376 GCF_963924005.1 Protomyctophum bolini | reverse complement strand
CATTGTACCAGATGTCCTTCATCAAGTGTTATTATTTATTACTTTTCATCCATTAAAAGCTTAAAAAGTAAAGCAGGCTGTGTAAATAATTCACTTTTTGAGGGGGGTCTATAGTGATTGTGCTCAGTACAAAGAGGCAGAATGATTGAATTGGCTTTTGTCAAAATGGTGAAAAGGCCTGTTTGGACCTGTGATTTTGATATTACATTCATGGTGTGCCAGCCAAATCAGTGCAATGAGTGGGTGAAAACCCAGCTGTTACTGAATAACATGCAGTCTTTTGTGCTGAGCTATACACACAGCAGGTCATATCTCCAAGACGTGGCCACCTTGCCCATTCTTTAAATATATACAGTAGGACTATAGGACATTATTACTGTATGTGTGCAGCTTGTGAACAAAGAAATCACAGACTGTGGTGTTCAGTGGAGAACGTAAACATCCACATAGTTGATGCCTTTATTTGTGGTGCGGACGCTCAGACAAATGAACCGCATCCTGTTCTGTAAGGGAGAGAGCTGGTTGTGATCTTGTTGCCTTGAGGCCAGAGGGGTTCAGCTTGAGACCAGTGTTTTTTTGGCGAATCTTTAGTGAATATAAAAATTAAGAGTGGCGGCCTTTTTACTATATCCCAGTAGAAGGCCCGCCACTCTTAATTTTACACCTCTCCCGCTTAGCAGAGAGTGTGGCGTTGTAGAGGTCTCCCCGAACGCGTGCATTATGTCAGACCAGCTGACACGAAGAGCCTTTTTTCCACAGAGAGTGTAACATGAAACCAAATGGACCCATAAGTGTTAATTTCAAGAGTTAAAGATCTATAAGGGTCCATTTGGTTACCAATTCTCTATCATTTAGCTGGGGACTACCTGGAACCCCCTCAAGGACCACTGGTGGTCCCCGGACCACTGGTTGAAAACCACTATAATAAAACCGCTATAATAATTGCCTATAATCTGAGAATCCATCGGCAAATAAAGGAGAAACAGTCCCCTCTTTTGCTTTAGTTCGCCACACGTACTGTACATGTATGTATGTGCAAAGTGTCCAATTTAATGGGAATCAATAGCCATTTTACCTTTTGGGTCACATATAAGTACTCTAGTATACGCCACTATAATAAATATCATAAATGCATTTTTTAAATAAATGTATGACTTAAAAAGAACACATTAATTGCGAGGTTTTATTCTGATGCCCTTATATAGCTCACAACCCGGAAGTGAACCAGAAGTGTTATATTCGCTGGCTCGATGGAACTCAGGTTCAGTGCATGGTGAGGAAGGCTATGCCAGAATGTGTTTATTTATTCTGCCCGTCTGTCCAGCCATCCTCAATCCGGAATCGGGTTGCGGGGGTAACTGTTCCAACAGAGATTTCCAGCCATTCCTTTCCCAACCAACATTAGCAACTTCCTCCTGGGGGATCCCGAGGCATTCCAATGCCAGTGTGGAGATATAATCCCTCCATCTGGTCCTAATGACACGTGGTCTCTTCCCAGTGGGACGTGCAGCGAAGACCTCCCTGCCTGTGCTTAATTACTCATGGAAATGGTACCTAAAGGACTATTTTGTGAGTCCTTTTGTTTTGATTTGAATGAACTCTATGAGCCTTGCTCCCGGTAAAGCAATTACTTGTTGAATTGAGTCATGCTCACATCCTCTTTAGACAACCATACTGCCAGCAGCAACATTCTCATTAGTGGCATGAACACAGTACGACTGGGACTGGTACTCTCGTGTCCAACATGAACATCTGCTGGACACCGCTGAGAGGGGCAGAGATGCTTTGAGCCATCCTTCTCTTCACTGTGTAGTGAATGGTAAGTGGGGCGGCAGTGGCTCAGGGGTAGAGCGGCAGGATGGGAACCGTGAGGTTCCCAGCTCGATCCCAGGCTCACCCAAAGTTATAATGTCCTTGAGCAAGACTCTGAACCCCTAATTGCTCTCGATGTGCAGTTTGTGCCTTGCATCGTTTCCTCTGCCATCGGTGTATAAATGTGCGTGTGAATGGGTGAATGTAATGCACAATCTATGTAAAGCACTTTGGATAAAGGCGCTATATGAATGCACCATTTACCAAATCCTTGACAATTTACTCTGAGTCTGTACCATTTTGTACACATTTCTGTCTCTCACTGTTTCTGTTCTCTCTCAAACATGGCGCTAAGCTTACAGGTATATAGGCTACACACACATTTGTACTCAGAGTTCCACAATGGACAATAAACGCAATCAATCAATGAGTCAGTCATCTGCCTCTGTCTCTGTCACGTGGGTGCACGCGTTGGTTAGACATACAGTAGGCTATACTAACAGTCTGACAACACTGTCGCTCCCGACGTGTGGTCGGTTACAACTAACCCGTGGCCGGTTAAAACGAACCCATGGCTCCTGATATGAGTGGCAGGTTAAAACTAACCTGTGGCTCCTGCCATGCATGGCAGGTTAAAACTAACCCATGGCTCCCAGCCTCCCAGCATGCGTAGGAGGTTAAAACGAACCTGTGGCTCCTGACATGCATGGCAGGTTAAAACTAACCTGTGGCTCCTGATATGAGTGGCAGGTTAAAACTAACCCGTGGCCGGTTAAAACTAACCCATGGCTCCTGCCATGCATGGCAGGTTAAAACTAACCCATGGCTCCCAGCCTCCCAGCATGCGTAGGAGGTTAAAACTAACCTGTGGCTCCTGACATGCATGGCAGGTTAAAACTAACCCGTGGCTCCTGACATGCATGGCAGGTTAAAACTAACCTGTGGCTCCTGACATGTGTGGCAGGTTAAAACTAACCTGTGGCTCCTGACATGTGTGGCAGGTTAAAACTAACGTTGGGGGGACTGCAGGCGGACCCGTGGAGTTATGACGAGGAAGCTGGAGTTTAACAGCGACAGGTTAAAAATAACCCGTAGCTTCCTGGGAGGTTAGGTTCAGCGCCAGGTTGGGTTGCACTAATGCCTGTCGGATAAACACATGCACCCCTGTCACGCTGCCTCTGAGTCATTCTATTACTTGACCCCTCTCCCTCCCTCTGTCTTTTATTTCTGTCTCTTATCTTCCCTGACTCACTCCCTCTTCAAACTCTCTCTCTCTCACTCACTCCCCCCCCCCCCCCCCACACACACACTGTCCTATCTAGTCTCCATTTTCCTCTTCCTCGGTTATACTGTCAAATCCATCTCCTCTCTGACTCGTTTCTGCTCCCCCCCTCTCCACTCCTTTCTCTCTCCTCACACAAATGTCTTTCTCATTGTCTACTTGATTCAGGCTCATCCTGAAGAGAGGAAAGCAAAGTGGAACCATAAGGTGCCCCCTCACACGCAAACACACTCAACTTCCATCTGTCAAGCAGTGGAAGTGTAGCACACTGTGCAGAGTGCAGAGTGAGAGAGAGAAGCCTTGCGTAGCGATAATATCACTGCATGGATGACTAATATCTACGGCAGCGATTTTTAGAGAGAGAGAGATACAGAGACAGAGACAGAGAGACAAAGATAGAGATTTAAAGCAGAGTGAGACAGATGACCGACTGCATGTCTGGCGGTCCATTTAAGAGAACGAAACATGATTTTCACATCTAAAGTTTGCTATCTTTGGTCTAGTTTAAGGGCAAGGTGCTGCTTTGTTGAATTTTTCATTAGTTAACTCATTGCTCCAGTCTTTGCGGTCAAATCTGACCGGTCTGTTTTAAATGCACTTATATTTAAATAAATATAGTGCGAACATTTGGCCAAAATAGACACACTTTTGACAAAAATAACTGATCCACCAGCTCACCTGCTGTGAACTTGTAAATCAGCAGTTTTTACAGGGACTGTGTGGTTTAAGTTTAAAAAGAGAGAGATAGTTAAATTGTATGCATAGTGTGGAGAAAGATGCATAGTTAAAACAAAATGCAAAACTATATTTATGATTCAGTAATGTTGTAAATTATAGTCAGAATTGAGCCGAAGGTTGGGAAGAAGGTTAAGCAAACCAACATTTGTAAACGGATGACATGAAGCCATACAGGTCATTTATCTACAGAATGTTTCCCAGAGTGAAATCACTTCACTTTCCCTCACAAAACCACATTGTCATGGTCGACAATGGAGCAACCAGTGTATTGTGATTGTGATAATAGCTTTATTATGATGATTTAGTGTTCCAACCAAATATGTGGAAACAGTGGAAACACATTCTGAGACTGAGCACAACTCTCTCAAATTTTGAAGACCTCTGTATTATTAATATTAATATTATTCATTCAAACTTTAGGCTATGTGTGTTGTGGTTGCTGAGGTTTGTTGTGAGTTGTTGCGACAGGGTGGCTGAATTGGTTCATGACTTCCATGGTGTCATGTAGGTTCGTTCGTTCGTTCGTTCGTTCGTTCGTTCATTCTTTTGTTTTCTTTCTGTCTTTCTTGAAGTGACATGCAGTGGCTTTTACAGGTTAAGGTTCTCAGTTCAATCAATTAGTAATGCCCAGCGCTCAGGATGGAGATTGATAAAAAGGACGGAGAATATTGATATCAAAACCGATCGCATCGCTCCACAGGCTGGGAGCGTCTGTTGCGCAACATTCAATGTTATTTTCCGGTGGGACATCATCGAAAATGTTCCCCCCCATTTTAGCAGACGAGACCGAAAATCTTAAAACGTGAATAACTCTTGATTAGGGATGCACCGAAAATTCGGCCACCGAAAATATTCGGCCGAAAATATTCGGCCGAAAATGGCTAAAAATGTATTTTCGGCCTATTCGGTTTCGGCTCAAATAGGCCGAAAGAATATCACCGAATAGTAGTGGTCCTAAAGTTGTGAATCGATATAATTCAACTACACTGCAGGAAAAACACAGATGTACAAGCCCAAAGCGCTGTGCATTGCGACGGGTAGATAACTTAGAGTAGATCTGCTACTTCCAGCGCAGGAAGGGCGCATGCTTATGACGCTTAACTATGCATCAGCAGCCAGCGACAGTCACAACACACGAGCAGCAGACGGGATGCACAGGCAGATCTGACACAACTTTATTGCACACATCTGTGCTTTCATCCATCGCCTTTTAAATATTATTTTCCCATCCACGGGCACAAGCAGTGATATCAGCAGCGTCCACCCGATCTGTGGTGGTGTTCTGTTGTCTGACGAGGGAAACTACTAGCTAGTATCTAGCATGGGAGCTAGTTTAACTTCCATATAGTTAGAAGGAGTTAGAAGGAGTCCTCCTTAATAACACTATGTACTTTCCATCCGTTCCCCAACCCCTCACACTCGCTGCTGCGTTTACACGGGCAGACACAAAGACGAATGGAAATATCATTTGGAGCTTTAACAATGAATGATAGACTTTATCGTTGCGTCTGCCCGTGTTTGATGGTCAGGGTTTCACTGTCCACAGCAGGCAGACCTGTCAAAACTATGCACTTCCCAAAACTCATGCCACCGCCTATAAATTCAAACCCACCTCTGGAATATTCATTCCACTTTAATTTATTTTATTCCATAGTCTTAGTTTTTCTCTAATAAAGTAGTTTTTATTTGTTCTCCTTGAAAAGTGTCTTTAAGTACTCAGAGAAGCATTATATAAATAATATTATTATTACTATTATTATTACTACTTGTTTTATTGCCTATGCTTATGTAGAAAAAAAAGCTCACTGCTCAGGTCAAATAGGCCTATTGATATGTGATTAAAATGTGATTAATTGAGATTAATTAATCACAAAGCCTCCAATTAACAGGAGTCAGCTGCCTATAAAACCCATAAGTCTGAACAGCATAGAACCCATACTCTGAATGTCACAATGTGAAGCCGTGCGCTGAGGCAGAGGCTGCGGCACACACTGACTGATTATACTGTAGATGTTCAAAAACGAGAGCTTGCTGCACCTGGCAGTTGTGACTGAGTCATTCTTGTTTTTCCTAGTTGCTTCAATTGCTTCACTTCAGTCGCTTGTTTGTGATGTGACCGTAGGAAAAATCACCCTTCAACACGCACCGACTGGCTGTGTGTTTTCATCCAACCCAGCTGTGGCCTATAGGGATGACAGGGCACAGACAGAGGTGTGTGGCCTAGCCGTTTCGGGTTTTGTCAGACGATTTAATAGCTGTCATTAGCCCTTATCAAGAACATGCAATGGAGCCCTTTTGTCTGTAACTGATTAAATCTACTTCTCTTATGTTGGCTGTAGACGTTCTTTAGAACATAACAGAAATAAGAACAATATCTCAACCAAATCACCAGCTTTCTCTGTCTCATGCTATTCTCTCCACTAAGCTCAGAATTAACTATCCAATTAACTCAAATTAGAGTTAAAGATCAGAATGCAGAATGTACTGAGAATAAATGTGCTGGCCCATTTGAAATCACATGTGGATGTTGTTCCAAAACCCTTTGACTTCAGGGGTAAGCCTATGGGACTTGTTTTAATCACACAGCTACACAGTATAATTACTGTCTGTGAGGTGATAATTACACTATGGTTTAATCATACTGAGACACTGGTCATTGTGGACGAGGTGTGCATGTTGATGATGGTGAAAATAGTTTCAATGACATTCGTTTCTCAAAGAAAATGATATCATCGATATCCGATGAAAAATGTTATCATGTATACAGTATAATTATTTATTGTAAATTGTCTCTCATACGGCTTTCGATGGTGACGTATATGTCGATCAGTGCCGGGTGGATTAAAGGAAATGTAAGTTGATTAGCGGTATACTGTGGTTACTTTGCGCCACTTTTGGTGAGTATGCACCGTCCCAGCATATTCGATGCGTATACACCGTCCCAGCAAATGACGTAATGACTACTGCCAGATTACATACATGTATACAGTACATAGGAGCATTACCTTTAATACCCTTAAGTGAGGGGCGCTCTTATCATCGTACATCATCATGACGTCTATTTGCTCAGACACTGTCTATGACGTAACATTGTCCCTTCACTGTCAATGGGATAATCTTTGTGTAGGGCAAAATTACAGATTTGCTCAGACACATATGACGTAAATTCTCCATCCATTGCGAATTCAGTGAGCACTTACTATGAGACCTAGCAGATCATGTCTGTCTGTGTGGAGCTGATTGATGCAACACACTCCATATTTGGACGTATAGCTGCTTTGGGGACTCCTTTATTATGGTTATGGCTAAGTTAAAAGCTTAACTTAAAAATTTTAAAAAAAAAATCTTAAAAAAACCCAAATATGTACGAGCTGCGTTCGCTTCCCGCGTTTTCGCGTCTTACTGGTTGTCAATGGGAATTTAATGTTTGTGTAGGACGAAAATATCTGATTTGCTCAGACACATATGACGTAAATTCTCCTTTCATTGTCAATGGGAATTTAATGTTTGTGTATGACAAATATCTACACTAATTGCGAACGCAGTGAGCACTTACTATGAGACCTAGCAGATCATGTCTGTCTGTCTGTGTGTCTGTGTGTCCGTGTGTCCGTGTTACCCCCCTTTGTGCCCATATATGGAGCTGAGTGATTTGTTTGTGATTGATGCAACACACTCCATATTTGGACGTATAGCTGCTTTGGGGACTCCTTATATGGTTATGGCTAAGTTAAAAACTTAACTTAAAAATAACTTAACTTAAAAAAATAATAACTTAAAAATAAATCTTAAAAAAACCCAAATATGTACGAGCTGCGTTCGCTTCCCGTGTTTGCACGTCTTACTGGTAACTAAATATAGGAGAGCTAGCTCCCCTCAAACAACTATGATTTATTTTTTGTGTCAATTTAAAGGCCCCAGTGCGGGGACTTGGCACAGCCCTGTAATTGCATTTGTGTTGTTATGCACTGTGTGCATTGTGTTGTGTGTCACTTCCGCCAACTTTGACACCAGCCAGCGCGCAGTAACCGGGAGCCAATAAGACGAGAGAGATGTAACTGCACTGTTTAATATTTCATACAGTACTTGGTTTCAATAAATGAGCTCGGTAATTTTGTTTATTAATTATTAATTCTGATCCGTTTGAAAGTTTTTAATATAGGCCTCTCCCTTATGCCTCCTTTCAAGAAAAGTTTAAACAAATAAAAAGCCTGGGTCACTATTATAGGATTTGGTATT
The DNA here is from genome assembly GCF_963924005.1 of Protomyctophum bolini. Classification (NCBI taxonomy): domain Eukaryota; kingdom Metazoa; phylum Chordata; class Actinopteri; order Myctophiformes; family Myctophidae; genus Protomyctophum; species Protomyctophum bolini. The sequence goes on along the minus strand of NC_137870.1, from coordinate 24,489,305 downwards.
ATTATTGCTATAATGTCTGAGGTAGCAGAGCAAAAATAATTGTATTCTTATGTACTCATACAAAAGAGACGTATACTGTAACAATAATGAATTATGAAACATTGAATGTTCAAATGTTGAAAGTCTATGGACTACATCCACACTGCACAAATCTCAACTGACTCAGAACTGAAATCTGCACAACAGAGGTCAAACTAAACTAAAACTAGAATGACTGTCCTGTGACATTAAAGGCCACCTCCCTCTGCCGATGCTAACATGATTGATTCTATTGACACCTTGGTTATAACAGAGGAGCCAATAATCATTGTCGAGTTACCAGCTCAGACACAGGCAGATGATGAGCACCAACCCCTGGCCTTGTGTTATTACCTGACAGGATGGGCAGCCTTTAAAGAACTATGAGCATGTGAATGCTAAGCATGCATGCAGTGAGTACTGTCTTCCAAGCAATGCCATTGATAACTGGCAATCAGAGTTTGTCAGCAGGGGCGTTGAACTGTGAGGAAAATGGTGTTCCTCCACATCTGCTACATCCTCCTGGTGAGACTTCTCAGTGGCATGTGAAAATTACCGTCATGCGCTTTCAGCACCATTTACTTCCTTCGTCTACTGGCAGTGTGAACAAGCAATCTGGCACTGATCATTCCAGTGGTTTGTGAGATTAGTAGCCGGGGAGCCACAGGCACACGTGGTGAGGGGAGGCTTGGGGAAGGACGTGGACCGTCGTGGAACTCCTGAGGTGTTCGGTTGAGGTTAGACGCGGCGGAACCGGGAGGAATGTCAATGACCGACCTTAGTCGACCGCGCAGATGTTCAAACCTTCCGAACCTCAGTTGTTCCAACTCCATTTACTGGAAGATTGTGAGTATGCAGAATGTGGCCCTTGTAAGGCTTGTGACGTGTTGTGGGGGATGGGGAATTGGCTGAAAGCCTACTGGCCTGGAGGTGTGGTGCGCCCTCTGAGAGGGCGAGGTTGTGTGTGGGAGAGGTGTGTGGTGGACCGGGTGAATTGGGTTGCCAACCAGCTATATGTTGTGGGGGCATAGGCGCCGTTCCTGTGAGTGCCTTCATTTTAATTGCTGGTGCACCCTTGAGAAATCCATTGCGCTCACCCATTGGCTTTTAACAATCCAGTGTCGATACACACATATAAATACAGGTATGGTCCATAGAAACAACCTGGGGGTCGTGACCCCTCGGGGGGGGGGGGGGGGGGGGGGGGGGTTATTTTGGGGGTCCCCAAATTATTAAAAAATAAAAATAATTTTATTTTATAAACTGAATGGCTGGAAAATGGAAATTTAGAGTTTACATAGTAAATTAATAATGAGTATACCCTAACACTCTAAGAAGGTTGGAGACCACCTGATGACCTCTCTTCCAGGTCTGATCGAGGGTAGCTACTGGGACGTAAGTCGGGACTTGAATCACTTGATCACCCCGGCTGGGTCACCTGAAGGGCAGTCCATACTCTCTCCGACCACCGAACTTTTCGTCGGAAAGATCAAACTTACATTATTTCTCCGAAGTAGAGTTCGGAGAGTCACAACATCTGGGAGTGCAGCTTTCCGATTTTTTTTCCGGAGGAATGCGTTTCAGAAGTTGCGAGTGACGTCATGTTGTAGTTGTACCGGAGCTTTCCGACGAAAAGTTCGGTGGTCGGAGAGATGGACTGCCCTTGAGTGAGGGGTATGTTGTTTGCGAGACCGGAAACCCAGATGACCTTGGGCTACGTCACTGAGGATACGTCCCAGTTGCATCCATGCGATGTATTTTCGTTCTGTATCTATAGAAATATGTATGAATTCTTTATTATAAACTTATTTAAGTTTGCCCAATTCTTGTCAGGCCACTCACAACATTTACTATGTACATGACTATTGCACAAACTCTGTTATCCGTGGGAAAGGAGGTCAATCAGTAATTCACATTTGCATAAGAAAAGCAAGACTGAATGTGCAACTATACTTCCACCACAGTAGACTGCATGAATAGCACTACAGTTGAAACAGTGACATTGTTTCAACCTACAGTCCTACTACTGTACATATCCAGAAATGTAAAACATTAAAAGGCGAAGCATCTATACATCTTAATATAGCAAATAGTATCTCTGAGGCCCTGTCCTGAGACGACAGTGGACCCCAAATGCTGACGTGTGGAGGCAGAGCAATTCAAACTCAAAGGGTTTATTTCATGTGCAACCAAGCCCAAGGGAGCAGCTATAGGCAACATCAAATTCCACTGACAGGCAAGAGAGACGGAGAAAAAAGGTCAAACACACTATAGAAGGCAAAACTAAATCTGAGGCAGGACTCGAAATTCCAGGAACAGAACAAGCTAGGAATCCCAGACAGAGAACAGTAACAGACTATTTTACAAACTGGAAGAGTTACGAATTAGTTGGCATAGATCTAATTGAGACAGATGTGCAGGTAGCACTGAAGTGGGGCGAATGACCTGTGGGTGTGTCCAGAGTGGAGACAGATTAATCAAGAATAAAAAAGAGATAATTCAGGTAATTGCTTCAAATAAAAACGGCTGCAAAATACAACAGAAAACATAATATATATAGCCTAACTCACACACAGTGTTGTATTCTCCTTCCATGAAATCATCACATGAACGATAACGCACGCACACGCACACACACACACACACACACACACACACACACACACACACACACACACACACACACACACACACACACACACACACACACATGGATGGATAGAACATTATGTATACTACAATGTACCATATCGGTGTAAGTAGGTGGTTTCAGATGGTCAAGGCACAGCACACAGTCTTGTTGAAGGTTTTGTGGAAGGTTTAGTCCACCAATCACCTTCTCCACATGGTCCTCCACATCCAGCTGGCAGCCATCTCTTGTGAATTCATTGATTTTCAATTCTGAACACATTAATCCGACACTAACCCTGATGTCAAATCCACAGTCCACCAAAAAGCCTCTAGGCAGGTTTATAAAGAAGGCCAACGTTCTCAGTCAGTGCTGTGTCAGTGGTACAAACTCCATACCCTTTGGAAATGAAAGAGCTCTGTGGTGCAATGCCAATGAGATACTTATGCATGTGCACGTGTCTGCAGTGGGAGCATGCCTCTGCTCTTGCTTTGCAGATTTCTCTCGATTAAAAGGCTCGACAATCAATAACGACTGCACTGTCAAAAGCCTCCAAAAAAATATGAGGCATGTTGTTGTGGAAGCAATGTCTCTCTGGCCAGTACACCAAATAGATGAGCTGTGTAAACAAATATTGTTGTATTGTGTATACCTATGGTACGTTCGGTCTGTGCAGAAGCGGTATGCAATGTGCACGATTGGCAGAGTCATCTGAGTCAGCCTCAGGCACATCAAGAGCTATAGAGGAGAATGTCTGTGGCAAGAACGGAAGCAGTTATGTCAACACAGCCACCAGAACCTCAAAGTTCTGAAGCCCAGTGTACTACTGTATATGTGGTACATTTTCAGTATACTGTCTAAATTGTAACCTATCCCTTTGAGTAGAATATGAAGGCTTTGTTAATATTGTGGCAATTTGGTGATGTTAGACACAATTTTAAAGCAGACATTTTTAACAAAAATCTTTGCTTCTGGGGGTCCCTGGAATTAAATATTTTAAGATGGGCGTCGGCGGCCAAATACATATGATTTTAGAGGTCCTTGACATGAAAAGTTTTGAGCACTATACAGTAGCAACATACTGTAGGTTTTTCAGAAAATTTGTAGAAGACATTAATTTTGTAGAATGTGCCTAGGGTCTTAATGACATGTTAACCATACAACATCACAATGTCGCTGTCTGAATCTTGTCCTACCCCACCGTGGGTGAATGATTCTGGGACCTAATGTAATTTACAAGACTGTCGGATTGCAAACAGCGAGGACCTGTCATGAATCAAGTGTCACAGGCAATGTTTTGTGCGTGCGTGCGTGGCACTGCATGCCTGAGTGCGTGCGTAGATAGGGATGCCCTAGATAGGGATGCCCAATCTCATTGCAGTGGATATCTTTGTAGATAATCCCTCAGCGTCTTTTAAACTATACGTGTATGTATGCATGACCAGTGACATTATTGTTCAAATTACTTTGCCATCTTTAAGTGATTATTTGAACATAAGTAATAAAATACTGTATTGTGACATATAGTTGCATAGTCGTCACGGCTGTCTGGAGAAGTTGGTGACTTGGTACAGTGCAATATGAGCAAACATTCTGCCTTTTGTTCTGCATTCTCATTTGCCTTCCCATCCACTCTGCCTAGATGAAGAATCGAGTCAGCTATCGTGCTTGTCTGTGTATTGGTCATATTTTTACTTTGTGCTTACACAGTTCTAAATCAAAATGTTTTATTAGGGTGAACTGCAGTGTGAATATCAACTCAAGCATGAGATCCACAGTCTGCATGACATCTTGGCCCAACATTTGGTAAGGACATACTATGCAGAGCACCGTGCCCAATCCCATGCTGCAGAACGTTGTAACCATAACCAAACAGAGGCAGTGGACACTACCACACCCATGGTCCATGTATAATTAAGAATTCCTCTCCCGTAGGCACAAGAGAGGATACTGTATCATACTAATAAATAAACAGGCCCAAGATGCCCAGCATCATGGGTATGGGACTGGGAGTATGAACAGTGAAATGTGGAAGCTAAGGCCTCAAGCCACATGGTCAGCTGGGGTACTGTGGGTCTCTAAGAAGCATGCTGCTTATACCTGTCAATTCTAAAAACCTGTGGATGTGGACACATTGGGACTGCAGAACTACCTGCACTACTATCATCATACACCTCCAGAGCAGGAACTACAGGGAACTCCCGGGGGTTTGATGCTGATGTCCGGTAAATGTTTTTCAACTGCTACATGTTGTGGAGTCTCAGTGGTCAAGGAGCAGGCGGAACAAGGGATTGCAGCAGTTTCAAACGGCTCTTTATTTGTTTAGCAGCAAAGTATACAGAATGCATGCAGGATAAACCCCACGTAGGTTCAGCATAAATTATATTCCATACAATTTAAGTTTCACAGGCGTCGTCGCCAGCCTGGAGAAGGATGAGAACAGAAGATTAGATTTCAACTCAGGTTTGTACAGTCTCTGATAGCTCGCTCCTCACTGGAGGGCTGTGGTTTTAATAACGATAAGAGGTGACGGCGCTGCCTTGCTTCGTGACGTCATCGGTCTTTATCTTTAACTGTAGCGGGTCTTCTCCCCTAGCGGGTTCCAGCTCCAAGAGAGCACTTGCCGTTTTGCCACCCTGGCGTATATAATGAGCGCCTGTTCGCTAGACAGGCCTCAATAGTAGACTCAAGAATTATAGGTTTCTTTCCGACCTTATTTTGGGTAGTGTCCTTGTCGCTGTCACTGTGGCGGGGCTGCCACCCTCCCGCCGCGCGATATGCGGACTTGGAACTCCCGTCTCTATATTTTACTCATACAGTCCGAGTGTCTCTGTCCCTCGGACATTTCCTGGACCGTTCCTAAAAGCCTGTGATGAGAGGAGAATGACAGTTAAGACATGCAGAGCTATTCACATGAATGTGTGTTCGGTGGAGGTGGGTGTGTGTCTTACCCCCCGACGGTGTGCCGTGCGTGCCTCCGTGAGCATATGTGTGTGAACCAGCCGCTGTCAGACGTAGACTGAGTCTTCCTTTTTATATGACGGGTGTGGCCTCTTGCTGATTTGGGTGCGGTCGATCCATCAGCTCCAGCTGGCGGAGGAGGAGATTCGGGACGTATATATTCCCTATCACACGGCCGAGGGCGTTCCTAACGGCCCGAGGCTTCTTCTGTCTGACAGCGTGTCTGGTTGCCCTGGCAACGCACTTACCATCGCGGGGTGTCGCTCTCGAGACCCCACAATGTATAATCCAACAGACCATGAGGTGGATATGGCAGACATGCTGGAGGATGTTATTGAGATGCGTTTTACCAAGATGTCCGGTGAGGGATCATGCTGGTAGTTCCTGCTCCACCTCCACCCCTGCATTGATCTGTCCCTGTCAAACCCCATCTGCCTTTGGGCTGTGTCACCCCTGCTGCCTCCTCCAACAGCACCAGCGACTCATCCTATGAGTCAATAGTATCTTCCGTACTACATACAGTATGACTGTGAGGTGGAGAGGGTCCAGGAGCATCCATGCGCAGCTGGTTGCACTGTCCCAGCCGCAAGCTAGCAAACCATAGAGGGAAGAGGAGAAAAAAGGCAAAAGGAGATAATTTCATGGGAATCTCTCCTTTCTTTATACAGGAGTATCACAGCTCATGCTGTATAGCAGGGATACTCAAATAGATTTACCTGTGGGCCACATTACAAAAATGGCAAGGGGCCAGGGCCAGTAGATAAAATTACGACATTAATGATACTTGATAACTTCTCTCTTTCAATTGCTTTATTTTCGCAAAATGTATCAAAGTACAATGTGCATGCACACAATATGTAAATAAATCTGCCTGTCTATGAGTAGCTGTCTGACTGCCTGCCTGTCCAATTCTCCATGAGTAGCTGTCTGTCTGTCTGCCTGTCTATGAGTAGCTGTCTGCCTGCCTGCCAGCCAGCAAGTTGGTTAACAGAAAATAAATTGTTATGGCTGAGTAAAATAAAATACATAAACACAATTTGCCTGAAAATAGATTACCCAGCTATGACCTTTTTCATGAAAAAAAATGAGTAGTGATATGGCTGACTGAGTAAAATAAAACAATCTACCTGAAAATAGATAGCTATAACTGAAGAGCAATTTTCGCAATTTCCGCAATTACCATTTCCGCAATTTCCGCAATTTCCATTTCCGCAATTTCCGCAATTTCCTCAATTTCCATTTCCGCAATTTCCATTTCCACCATTTCCGCAATTTCCGCAATTACCATTTCCGCAATTTCCGCAATTTCCATTTCCGCATTTCCGCAATTTCCATTTCCACCATTTCCGCAATTTCCGCAATTACAATTTCCGCAATTTCCATTTCCGCAATTTCCATTTCCATTTCCAACTATTAATGGCAGCTGGGTTTCATCATTCAAATAAAATAGAATTCTGTCCGTTTAGCTATAAAATTATGTCAGGGAATAGGGATACACAGTATATGTCTTTCATTTGCATTGCATCTCCACCCCCCCCCCCCCCCCCCCCCCCAAGCTTTTATTTTCGTTCGAGTAATAGTACAACTCTAATAGTATTACTTATAATAATGTAATTAAAGATAACTTCATTCAGATTTATTTATTTTTATTTCATTTTCCAGATTTTTTTTTCTTCTTTTTTTTAGATTTTCATTGGTGGGCCAGTCATAATGGTCCCGCGGGCCTGATGTGGCCCGCGGGCCTGAGGTTGAGTATCACTGCTGTATAGCCTTTTGGAAATATGTTTTCCTTTTACTGATGCATTTTGCCCACCGGGCATGATGAAAAAAGCATGATAAAATGCTCACCGAATATTTCACATCAAACTATTCATATAGTTGATGCCTCATTCCTACAGGTTGATGCTTTTATTCACGGTGAAAAATCTAACAAATTGTATACTGCTGATAGTGACCACTAGTGATCACTCCTTGGCCAGGGGAGAAAATATGCCTATGAGCTTTAGACCGATCACAGTAGTAGCAAGTATGTGTGGTAGTGTGACAGCACCCCTTTTGTATCCCAGGATGGGGATTGGAATGGATACCACCCTGGGGCCTTATCTAGGCCATTTGACAGATGAGATTAATGATGGTGAGCTGTGCAGGGGTGATGATGAAGATTGCTTAACACATAACAGTACAGTATATTTGGTCCAAAGTCATATGCATAGCACACACGTCCAAGTCAAGCAACAAGGAATGTATTTACTATTTAGCATTGCCCAGGCATCTGTATCTATTTTGTGCCAGGTACTATAAGATAAAGTAAGTAAACCTTGCCGAACCATGAGGCCCATAGGGCAGGAGTCTAACTCCTGTTTCTGTAGTGTGAGCTTGTTGTACACGTACACCCCCTGGAAATTACGCTAGTATGTCCCATGGACTTACCCCGGATCCAACCCTTGCCTTGATGCAGAGTGCCAAGCAGGGAGGCATTGGGTCCCATTGTTTGAGTCTTTGGTATGACCCGGCCAGGTATCGAACCCCAACCTCCCAGTCTCCGGGTGGCCACTGAGCTGGTCCCATAGCTGTGTGATGTTAAAATGGTCAACAAATACTAAAACGTTTATTTTTAAAATGTTCATGCTTTATTTTTTTAATTGCAGATCTACAACTTCGTCGCATTATTGTGGTATGCTGTGTGTACAATAAGGTTAATATTTTGATGCTGTATCAAAACACTTTTCACCAGGGACCATCTGGAACCCCCTCAAGGACCCCTATGGGTCCACATGTGCACACCCTCCTCAAGACCAAGTTTTGACAGTGACGGAGGGATTGGTAATAGCTATTTTAAAGATTAGAGAGAGAAACTTGTAAAACACTGCTATATGTTCAACAATAAGTGAGGTCCAGTTTACCCTGCAAATGTATATCAGGGTCGGCGTACTATACAGTCATGAGTCCGACACCCTACCCAAAACCCAACCCTAAACCTATCCTCACAGGAAGCCACGTGTTAACCTGCCACAGCTTAGTTGTAATCTGCCACGCATGTTGGGAGCCACAGGTTAGTTTTAACCTGCCACAGGTTAGTTTTAACTTGCCACTCATGTAGGGAGCCACGGGTGAGTTTTAACCTGCAGCACGGGTTAGTTATAACCGACAGCGTCTATAACAAACGTATGCACCCCGCTATAATGTGCACCCGTAACAGTTCCATCAAGATGTACGGGTAGTTCTTGATTAAATGAGAGCAACCTTTTTCCTTTTTAAAGAATTCTTGGTACCCTTATCTCAAGACTAGCACAGTCAGGTTAATGCCATTTCAATGCTGGTAATGTAGATTCGGAGGGAATCTGCTGATCTGCAGCTAAGAGATGCTATTTCTCAAACTGATGGTGATGAAATTGGAGTTAGTTTATCAATACCAGGCTAAATTGGAATGTTGTTCTATAATGGTGAACATTTCATTAAGTATGCTACATCTAGCCAGGCAATAAATTGCTGGAAGTTGGTGTGAGAAATAATTGCATTAGAGCACATCAATTACATCCCCAAACGAGTGTTTGGTTTCTCTGACAAACCTACACACGTGCACGCACGCGCGAGCGCGCACACACTGGTGTGAAATATTGATGAACACATAGCATTGATAAAATGTTTCCTACATAATTTCAGTATGACAAAGCATGGGTTGTGCCGTGGCGCCACAAAAAGATGGAGAACCACTGTGTTATACATCTATCAGTAGGATTGATCCTACAATCTACCTATTAGAATTAGATTATAAAATATCTTATGCGCAACTGTGATATTTTGGTGTGCGGGCGTGCGTCCCAAGGCTAGAGGAAAGGCTCATGGAAATCAGTAGGATTCCCCTGTGAAGCATGACAGCAATAGCTTTAGCCAGGTGCAACCTGCAATAGTGAGCTTGCTGCACCTGTCTGTTATGATGTGAGTCATTCTTGTTTATACCATGTTTGGGACCTACAGTAGTGGAGTGACTCTGGACAGTCTCCAGCCGCTCTATGTTGACCATCAGCTGGCTGATCTCTGCCTCCAGCTTCTTCCTATATACAGCTGTTGTCCCCACACGTCTCAATATTTTCCATTGACAATGAAAGGAGAAATTAGGTCAAATGTCCGCCAAATATGACGTCAATTTGTGGCAACACAAACATTAAATGCCATTGACAATTGATGTACGATGACAAGAGCGCCCCTCACTTCACATAGGCGTGATTATTTTTTGTATAATTGTAGTGTATATTGCAATAATGTGTTGTCACAAAAGTCCCATTATGTTACCTACATATACTGTATACACAGTCATCTTTTTTTTGCTTTCAACTGGTGTTTACTGTAATGCACTCAAGTTGTCCCTTATCTATTGCCATAAAAGAAAAATCACCTTGCACCTCAACATTTCTAATTAGACCTAGAGATATTTTCACCACTTTAGATACATTACTTTTCTTCGATATAAATCTGGTTCTATCAGTCTCACCTCATTGGGAGGGATTACTAATGATCCCTGCACAGGCCCCGGTGGCGGTAACACAAATATTGGCAGAACTGCCAATGAGGAACTGCCCTGGTGCAGAGATTGGTGGTCCACAGAGATATCCCCAACAGTTGGCTAAAAGCCACAACAGAACACGAGCACTGTCACATCCCAGGCATGACTGGACTCCTCCCTCAGACATTTTTTTGAGTAATTGATTTAAACTATAGGACTGAATTAGTAATTCACAAGATGTTTGTTGTGTAGTATTGTTGATTTTTGCAGCTGGGACATCTCTAACTTTCCCAGGAAATGCAGCGTTGGGTGGTTTTTGTTATTGCTCTAATCTACAAAGCTTTTAGTGTGTCACTCTGAGCCAGTGGTGTAGAGTAACCAAGTGCATTTACTTAAGTACTGTAAACTTCAGTAAATTCTTGAGGTATTTGCACTTTACTTTCAATTTCCAATACTTTCACTTCTATGGGGCAAATATTGTACTTTTACTCCAAATGTATTTTAAAACTTGATATAGTTACCTTGTAGATTCTGATTAATATTACAAAACATACATTAACCATTTCAGCTATAAACATTTCAGCTATTTGAAAATAGCAGATCTACAAGCTTCGAGCTTCCAGAGGAGACACTGGAGTTTCTCTGGGTGCGAACGGCAAAGGGACCGAAAGAGAGTGCAAAAAAAGAGTGGAGAACAGCGACCTTCTACATCAACAGTTCACAAAATAGCTGCAACGAATATTTTCAACTAACTCCTCCCCCACACAGTCAGGGAATCCCACGGGGACTAGCATTTTTCCCCCTGCGGCTGCACTTCCCTGTTGTCAGTGAAATTGAAAGTCACATTGAACAGTATATGCTAAGTTGCTAACAAATAGTTAAAAGAAAAAAATTGGCTACATCTACAAACCTTTTTAAAAGATGTGGAATGAACATATTGTGCTTCTGTTTTCGTTTTATATTGGGTACTTTGTTCCCTAAAGAGAATTTTGTGTGCAAATTGTGACATCATTGTGTGCACAAACTGCACATAGCCATTCTTGTATTTCTCTTTTACCCTACATTGACAACCACTACTGTAGACAGTCTGTTGACCGGCCTATGCATCAACCTTAAGACTCATTCTGTTATGCACAGATTATTTCCCCCAGTTTTAGCCAAAACACCTTTGCAAGTCAAAACCTATAAGCATATAATACTCGATGAAATGGAAAACGTATAGGCCCACAACGTTTTATGGGCTATCCCTTTCTAGTAAGGTCACTTACTATGCAAATCACATTTTGACTTACATAGTGTTACATTCATCATTCAGCCCACGTACAGCCCCCCTCCCTCCACTACCACTTCTAATTCGCAATTGTGCCTGCTCACAGTAAAACCATGGGTGCTCATTTAACTCGGAGAGTGTCCAGATGGAAAATGGACCCCATCTCTGTACACTGTCAGGGGGAGTCAGCCCTATATGAATGCTGTTCTCACCCATTAGCCGTTCCTGTTTTCTCTGCTACCCCATATCTTTCCTTCGTTCCTGTAGGGCCTACTTTTATGTATGTATGTGTGAGTGACCTGGGCACTAAGGCCGGGACACAGAACACCAGACTACGCCACCCTGGGAGTTTCACCCAGAGAATATATGATAACACTTTGAATACCCACAGGGTTGAAATAAAGGGGAGCAGAGACATGCATTTCCAGTACAAACATGTATATTGGTTTATATTTGGTATAATTAAGGCAGAATACTTAAAGATGAGTGCCACGCTTTTTTTCCACCCTAAAACATGATCATCAGGTATTTTATAATATAAGGAGGAAGAACTTTTTCCAAAAAGTGTACAGTATTTGTTAAAATCATGCTTTTATGTGTACACGACACATGTGTGTACACGAAGTTCATTAAGTATGCCTGGTTTGCCTGGTGGGTGATGATGGGTGGTGATCCACCTGAACTGAAGCCGCACCCACAGCTGTAGTTGTATGATAAAGGGGGAGGGGTTAGGGGAGGGGCTGATAGTGTGATGTCATTATATTACTGTTTATTTCATTGGCCCGTTTGACTGTCAAGGGTTCATTCTCCAGGAAGAAACCCTAAATGCAAAGTTAATACACAATTGCACATAAAAATGACTCCAGTGTGTCTAATGAAGTACTGTCACCTCATAGACACATGAAAAACTGGAAAAATAAAAAAATTGGCACTCCATCTTTAAGACTTGAAATCAAGAGAAGATCATTGTACGGAATTGTATTTATCTGTCAATTGCAAACTGCTAGTTAAACAAGAATTCATACATTATGAATTAATCAGCTGCTGCCGTATAGAGAGATCGTGAGATTTCCACAGCACAGCATACATTACATTCTCCTCACAGACACATATATCTTTGTAAAGAGTATAAAATAACCAAAACTGAGTAGCCTACATTTCCATCTACAAGGCTCAAATCTCATGTGAAAAAATACAATTACGTGTATGGCAGCAATAAAAAATGTGCATAGCCTATATTGTTGGATACACTGCTCTCAAGTAATTAATTGCATCATTCCAGCTGTGCAAAAAGCCTATATGTCAGTTCAGATCAATTAGAGGCTGTGACGCAGCGCAAGGTCTGAAATAAGAAGACCATCTTCCCTTAAAGGTTTAAACCATAACATGACTATCAGACTATGTATCATCGTGGCTCTTCAGCAAAACCAGATTGAAAAGGCATTCTTCATGTCCTCACTCGTAAAAACTGGATTATTTCTTCAAATAGACCGGCGGATCAGGTGGGCTAATACTTTTTTGGCATGCAACACTGGTTGGTAGGCTACAAAGATGTTCTCTTCAGAGCACGACTGTGCGTGTATATCTGCGCACCAACTTTATTTAAGAAGCTAGTGTTTTCTGTCATGAGACCTCTCTCTCTAATGAATCAAAGGCTTTGATTCATTAGAGAGAGAATGCACTCTCCGTATCTCTCTCTCTCTCCCTCTCTCAAAAAGACACTGTACAAATGGACTGTTGGTCCATTTGGTTGTACCCGTGCCGACCTCCGCGGGGACCCCTCTTCTCCGCGGACCCCCACGCAGACTATCGCGGACCCCCACGTCGACCTCTGTGGGTACCCCCCTTATCAAACCCCCACGCAGAATACCCACGGAGGTCGGCGCGTGCGATATTAGTCTGGTTTATTAACCAGGCTAGGTCGGCACGGGGGTCTGCGGTAGTCTGCGATATGTGTCGTCGTGCCGGTCACATTGATACGTGCAGTGGTTTATTTTCCACATGCCTGGTTGCTGGCGTCAATTTCCACATGGCTAGTATCCACACTTTTCCTGGGCTGTGTGTGCTCCAGTTCCTGTTGATTTCATTGGATATCATTGGTCATCTGACCAGTTTCATTGGCTTTCATTGGATCAAATCGACAGGAACTGGAGCACACACAGCCCAGGAAAAGTGTGGATATGTTTGATTCTTCTTCATGGCGTGCAGAGTGCAGACTATGCATGTTATAGGTTGTTGCTGGAGACAAGGCAGTCAATCAGCAATCAGTACTCGTCAGTATGGTTGCCAGTGTTGGCAACTGTCGTGACAGAAATAAGCTGTAAGCTAACCAACCTCCAAAAACCAGCCAAGCAACTGTGAGGGCCAAAACAAGCCAAGTTTGGCTGGAAAGAAGTGGCCTTGGCAACCCACTACTACTACGGTGTCGGTGTGGTCGTGCAAGTTTCATACCCATTCTATGACCAGCTTTGTAGCTGGTAAAAAATACTTTTCCAAACTGTCAATATCAAAAAGGGATTAAAACTAACAAGTGTGCTATACTACTATACCAGACAGCGGGTGTTCAGAATGTGTTCTGCACACAGGAGAGAGGCAGAGAGTGAGGGGAATGAGGGAAAAGGTCTTAACCGCCACCAAAAGCGCACACACAGCAAAGGCACACTTCACTCTTCAATCACTGCAAGACAAGAGATACAGTTAAAACACTCAAAGCTGGAATAAGCATGCAGACTATACTAATGCCAAACGCAGCCTACCACCCGTGACCAACCCACCTGTTGAACCACAATCTGGACCACCTGCTATGCTGGTATACGGTCTGAGCCAACTACAGCTTTGAAGTAAATAACAAACGAAATAACAAAGGACAAAAACAGCAGAGGCACAGAGCTCCTCCTAATAAAACAAAAGGACAATATTAATAGACATAATTACAATTTAAAATACAAAATCAATATGTTAAGGCAGCCCTTTACCTCAGATTTAAGAATGCCATACTAGGCAATGAGACGCCATGCTGTCATCAGTGCTCGGTCCCTGGAGCATGCCACCGAACCAACTGGAGCTGGAAAAGCGCTGCATGAGTGCATACGAGGCCATGGCGTGGAGAGGCCACTCAGTCAGTACTCCTTGCTGCATGGTCCATGGGGCAGCAAGCCACTAAATGATCAGGAGCCAACAAACAGCAGCTCTGCATGAGAGTCATACGAAGCTATAGCCTACAACAGGTGGGGGGAAACAAAGCAGCCTATCCCATGAGGGTGGAATTCCCACTGTCAGATGCCATCAATGACATTCTCCTGCACCTACAACCACAACACACCACCAGGCAAACACAACAAGCCAGCCAGCTACTCTGATGGCTGGGCGTGACTTCCTCTTATTCAGTTAGCAGCCAGGTGTCTCATCTGTCCTGAATATGGGTAATTGGGGGGTGTTATGTACATATATGTGTGTGTGTGTGTGTGTGTGTGTGTGTGTGTGTGTGTGTGTGTGTGTGTGTGTGTGTGTGTGTGTGTGTGTGCGTGCGTGTGTGTGTGTGTGTGTGTGTGCGCGTGTGCGCCTGTGTGTGTGTGTGTGTGTGTGTGCGTGTGCGTGCGTGCGTACTAGTATACATGTATGTCAGGGTAAGAATGGTGGTCCCTTTAATGGCTGTTGATGGTGACATAACTACGGTATGTTTCAAGGTAGGTATAAGGTCAATAACGAGTCTAAAGGATTTAGAACAGTAGTTGTAATAGACACTAGTTAGTAGCAGTAGGCCATGTATGGCCCACCTTGACAGAGTGCATTTCTAGTTGTTTTTTTCCCCTCTAAGATAGGATATTCTTCTTCCTTCCTTCCTTCCTTCCACTCGATCCAGAGACCACATCACACCTCCTCCGTGACCTCCACTGGCTCCCCGTCAAACAACGAATCGACTTCAAATTACTCTTCACCACCTACAAATCACTGCACAACCTGGCTCCCCCCTACCTCTCCGATTTCCTCAAGCCACATGCCCCATCCCGCTCCCTCAGGTCCAGCGACGCCGGCCCTCTCCCCAAACACATCCGAGATGCCCCCTCACTCCCCACCTTCAAAACCGCACTGAAAACCCACCTGTTCACAATCGCATTTCCAAGCTGATAATTATTATTATTATTATTATTATTATTATTCCTTCCTCCCTTCCTCCCTCCCTCCCTTCCTTCCTTCCTTCCTTCCTTCCTCTCAAACCATTCTTCATGTCAGTCCTTTCCAATCCTCCCTCATGTTTCCTTTGGAAAGAGAACAGGGGCTTATTTGCCCGGCTAAAGGCGGAATAACCCCTTGCGTTGAGACAGATAACTTAAGCATCTCGCACCCTCCTCCCCGTGGTGCGCCCCGCCCTGCCTCTCCAGTCAGCGAGCATGCATTGCTCAGTTGCTATCTGCAGGGCAGTGCTGTGCAGGGCAGGCGGCAGACAGTTATTTCCAACTTTAGGGTATGCAGCCAGTCAGAGTCTCATGTGCTCTGTGAAGAGTGAACAGATATGTATCTAAGAGAGATCCTTCCTTCGGCCATCTAAACGGATACATTTTCACGCTAGTGGCATCATGCAACATAAATTAATTGCATTTCAACTTCAACAGTCGTTTTTCCCCCGTCGCGTTATGGCTAAGCAAAAGCATATTTGTTGAAAGAGAACCCAAGCTTGGACCAATTTTCTTTTTGAAGTGCGCGAATGCGCATGCACGTGGAGTTTCTGGGTGGATTGTGATAGATGATTCCGTAAACGTAAATCATCTAAACTGGCTACTTCTGTCGTAAATGCGAGCAGTGTTGTCTGTGCGTGTTCAGAGGTGTTACCTTTGTTTGACGACAACCGCTGATTGATTTTCCAAACAGAGGTCCAGTGGATTATGTATTTATCAGCAGGTCTTTAGGATTTATTAAGGATGTATTAAGCCTGAGAGCGACAGTGAAGGATATACCGGAGCCGGCGGCGGAGCCGGACGGACACGCCCGAACCAACCGGTTTATTGGATCAGTATTTCACCAGTGTCCCGTGTTTCTTTCCTCTGGCACGAGGGGGTATAACGCGTAAAAGTGAAGGTGTGATGGATGTTCTGGTTCTAACATACATTATTATTTCCGTGGTTGACTGAAAACGAAGGGATATATTCTCCAAACACACTCTTTTTCTTTTACCTGTATTCTACCTGCAAAGATACGTATATTGTCCTTCAAAGGGAAGGACGCTGGTGGATTTTGAAATAATACAAAGGTACACGGAACGGTGACTGACTGACAGACACAGTCAAGGGCACGCTGCTGCTGTCGCGGCTGGGTGTAGTTACTTCTCAGGAAGAACCGCACCACTGAACCGGACGGAGCGCGAGGAAACCGCGCATGCAGTAGCCTACCGCAAAAAAGCAAAGAAAGACAGTCAGACAGACAGCTTTTCATCGGAATGGACGTTGTTGTGGAGTCGGCGGCATCTGACTATAGCTTGTGCTCAATCGACCTCCTCGTTTCACGTGAATGTTTCAGAGGCGACAAATAAGCCCACTGATGGATTGCAACGATCTGCAACGTTGACGTTAGCCTGCAGACTAGCCTACTATCGGAGTATAAGAGGTTAGTTGTGTTGGGCTACTGGCACCTCTATACAAAGCGTTCACCATCCACCCTCCTCTTCCACGCAATCTACCGCGGCGCTGAGGATATAGGATACAGGAATGTAAGTGATTTAATTCATTTATTTGGCTTTGGCGCGCGCGCGCGCGCGCGCGCACACACACACACACACACACACACACACACACACACACACACACTTTCTCCTGCCGCAGATCTGTCCACGTTGATTCCACTGACTACGGGATAAAAAACTACAGGCAGCTTATATAAATACCTGTGTACGTTGGAAGGGAGTCACACATATTGAATAAATCTATCTCTATCTATCTATCTATCTATCTATCTATCTATCTATCTATCTATCTATCTATCGTCTTACTTTCATTCGTTGGTGGAGCGATCGAAAAAGGCGAGAGAGAGAGAGAGAGAGAGAGAGAGAGAGAGAGAGAGAGAGAGAGAGAGAGACCAAAGGGAGATCGATGAAGGTAAGGCTGATTGATTAGATGTTAATAATGCTGTGGGATCGTATCTGGGGTGGTGGGGATCAAATAGAGAGAGAGAGAGAGAGAGGGGGGGGGGGGGGGGTTTGAGTCTTTGGGACCACTGCTATTTTGCGCTTTAATTTATCCATCGCACAATGGTGCCGCTTGCCGAAAATAACCGAAAATAACAGATCTACCATCATCCAAGTGAGCCAACAGCATGTAGCGGCTTGACGCATTATTGTTAGCTTGCATAAATGCATAGCCTATCTGTTCTTTTCGACAAGCTGGCTATCAGTATTTAACCAGCTGCATGTCTGCTATAGCCAACCCCCACCCCTCTCCCCCTCCCCCCAAAAAGCAATTGGTTTTCATTTCTTTCAAGGTCCAGCATTTATTCAGCATTTGACCATTATGAGATTCAGCCTCTGCACCTCAAACTAAAGGATATTTTATTGTCATCAGATAACATTTTGTCCACAATTACATGCTGTTTGATTGATTGATTTAAATATTTATTAAAAGTTCAAGCACAACTCAATACAAAGACTGTTAACTGTGAGTGGACGACCCAATAAAGCATTACACTTGTTTACAAGAGGGTCCACCTTGTTCAATTCATCAAAACATTTAGAGACGTACAAATAGACACTTCTATATAGCCAAAGAACAGAACAGGAATTCATCATAATGTATAGCCTGTATTCATGTGGTACCATAGGAGGGATGCATAACTTATCTAATTGTGTAGACTTATTGTGAATGAATAGACTCTTGGTTACCAACTCTCCATCATTTAGCTGGAGACCACCTGGAACCCCCTCAAGGACCACTGTTAGTCCCCGGGCCACTGGTTGAGAACCACTGGCCTAAGGCAATGCCAACATTAACACTGTTCCAGCGACAGTGTTATTCTTAGACCCGGTTGATAAAATGAATCATCAGCCTTAATCTCGTTAGATTTGCTTCAATCTCACTATTTTTTTCAACACGCGTGTCGACCTATATATAGTTCAGGGCTGTTCGATCATCATATAAGCTATAATCATGGATGGCATGCAGGGCTTCTGGTGCCGCTGGTGAGATGCTGGTGGTTAATGTCATTAGGATATAATCTTGACGTCTGGTTGTGCACTGCTGGTGCGCATGCTATATTCTATGTTTCCCCTCTCTCTCTCTCTCTCTCTCTCTCTATCTCTCTCTCTCTGTGTCTCTCTCTGACTGACTGCAACCCTCCTCTGCTTTGCCAGTGTCCAGGAATGTATGGATATGTGTTTGCGTGAGAGTATGTGGTTAACACATTAACACACACAGGTGTGTGTGTGTGTGTGTGTGTGTGTGTGGGGGGGGGGGGGGGGGGGGCTGGGGGGGCTGCCTCATCATGCTGCTCCAGTGGACTGGCATTACAGCCACATCTATTATGCAGCAAGCCGAGAGATGAGAACTGGAGAAAGGAAAGGAGTATGGAGAGAGGGGGGGGGGGGGGGAGTGGAGAGGGCAGAATAGGAGAGCAGAGGGAAGGAGAAGAGAGTGAAGGGGAGGACAGGATATAAAGAACGGGGAGAGCAGCGGAGAGGAGAGGAGTGCAGGGGAGAGGAGAGGAGTACTGAAAAGGAGAGGAAGGTGAGAACACGAGGGGAGGAAAAACAGGATGTAGAGACATAGCAGAGACGAGAGAAGAGAGATACTCCATGGGGAGTGGAGACGAGAGAAGAGAGATACTCCATGGGGAGTGGAGACGAGAAAAGAGAGATACTCCATGGGGAGTGGAGTATATCTTGTGGAGCAATGGCAAAAAGGAGTAGAGGTGGAGAGTATAGCTGGAGATGCAGGCAATAGCAAAAAGAGAATAGAACCAAACAGAACCTCCAACAAATTAAACACTTCAGATAACTCTTTGTTATATAGGTCCCCGGGATTGTTCTCTACCTTGACAGTGACACCAACTTCTTTATTTTTAACCCTCGATTTTGTAACCCATTTTCACCCCTGTGTCAATTATCTAATATGATCCTGGGCTCTAAACACCCTCCGTCAACCTGGGGAGAGCAACGGACTTGAACTCATGCTTTCTTCATGGATGAGTGTCCAAGTCGCTCCTTTACACCTGACAGGGGGGAGATTCTCTGGTTGGATGTGTGGAAGGAACACGTTATTCCAACCAGGGGACCCCCCAATACCTGAGAGACTATGGCTACTGAGGGTCTGAATGTTATTGCATTGCCCATACAGCAGTGGTTCTCAACCAGTGGTCCGGGGACCACCAGTGGAACTTGAGTGGTGGTCCCCAGCTAAATGATGGAGAGTTGGTAAACAAATGGACACTTATAGATCTTTAACTCTTGATAATTTAACTCCCAAGTGTTACGTTATTGTTAAACATCTGCATTACTTACCGGTAAGTTAATTTACAAGTCTACACAGTTAGAGAATGTAGAATAATTGATATTTTTATTGTTTGCCTGTTATCTCTCCTATGTTACCAACCTCATTACAATTTTTCTTTGGTCTGCAAGGCTAAATCTCAACAAATGGTGGTTCGTGGCTCAAATGCCGAATACATGGCCTTGATATGAAGGGTACAGTACAGTATGGAATGGTTTCAGCACAAAGGCCAGCCTAACAGGGCTTCAAGGAGGAAGTTCAGGCTGAGCAATTTCAGCACCCTGGAGAGGTCTACTTGAGCGAAATACTGTTTGTTTTTGCTAAAGAGACTTTCAGAACCATGGAGAGGTCCTTATTCATCTCAGAAGTTTCAGCACCAAAGACAGCTTCATACAGTTGAGAGTTATTTCAGAACCTTGGAGTGGTCCATGTGTGCATACATCCTGATTTTCATATAGCCTAAGGTAGGCTATATGAAAAAGTAAGTAAAGACACCCAACGTCATTTTCGCTATCATGCAATTCCAGACAGCAGATTTGTCGTGCCATGGGAGCCAAACTACACCCGGAAGTTTGTGGAATGTATTGGAGTCAATGAGAGCCCAGTGACCAGCTCATGAACACTATTTCTGAATGACTGAGGCCTTTGTAAAATAATCACTTCTGGAAAATAACAGAAGATATATAACACATTATTGTCTGTGTGTTGCTTTCCGATGTGTACACTGTGTCATTATATAGTATCTAAAGAGCACAAAGTAAGTTTCTGAACGTACCGTGTATTGTGAGACTGTCCAAATAGTTTCCTGTCTGGCAGCCAAATAACGTGATACCTTCAAAACAGAAATGATACCTGCTGCTGTTTAGATCCTCAATAAAATGATGTACTGTGCACATCGAAAAGCAAGTGATTTGAAAACAACATGGGATATGTCTTCTTTTATATTCCTGAACCGATTATACAGTATGACAAAGGTCGAAATTGTATAGAAATTATGTTTGTTCATGAGCTGGACCAGCTCCATTCACTGCCATGTATTCATGGAACTTCCTGTGAGAGGTTTGCCACCCATGAAAGCGTCCACGAAAGTGTCATGGCATATTGGTGTCTTAACCTTCTTTTTCATATTCCTTGATTTGAAAGGTATTCCACTTTAAAACACTCCAGAGACTATTTTGACTGTGTCCTTGTTTGTTTTCAGTGCTGGATCTTAGTTTGAAGTGTCACAATCCCTGTTTTTGAGGGGCGCTAGCCCCTCATATACAGCTTTTGACCCCACACGTCTTATGAGAAGACTTTGGTGTCTAAAAAAGCATTGAGCAAGTCCCTAGAGGGATCCCGGTCAACAGCATATATAGGGTTTTAGTTGTTCATCCATCCTTCCTGTCTTTCCTTCCTCTCTGAGATTCCCTGTCTGACCTTGCTGACTCACACGTGATTGGCAAGAGTAAAGTTCTGCTCCGGCCAATTGGAAATGTCTGTTTTGTGACATCGGACATCGGTGTTTATTTAATGCGATGTTTATAGTCAGTGACATGTTCTCTGTTTGACATGCACATGAACGTTGAAATGCATTTACACAAACTATCCAGCCGAGGGAGATATAACAACAGACTGTGGACTCAACCCGCAACATGCGTTTCTTCGTTGACTCAATTCCTCTTCCTTGAGTCTGCACCGGTAAAGCCAAAAAATGTGTATATTTATAATCCACAAATGTTTTTCTCATCAACCTCTCGATTATACTGACTGATGTTAAAGTTATCTATGACTAATGCCTTCCCAAGTTCCCAAAGAGAGTTCTAGACTATATAATAAGCCGAGAAAACCGAGGCGAACATTTGTCGCATGGGACGGGGGAAAAATTCGTCTAGGCAGGATACAACGCCAAATAAATAGATATTAACAATTAAGTTTTGTATGAGACGTTAATTCCCCACGCTGTGTGCTGAGCAGTGCCACACCAACTTGGTACAAACTTCAGCAGTTCGTTTAGCCAACTAAAACCCCGACATTTTGTTCAACGACAAATACAAAACGCAGCATAACCCTCAAATTACGAGAGTCGTATTATCCAGCAAGCAATAGGAATCGATAACTGAACGCAAACTCAAAGTTTGGCATGAAAGCAGCAGTCAACTCATTAGTGGCCTCGTTCCTCCGAAGGACGAGAAGAAAATGTAATGATCCCATTATTTGTGTAGCAAAACATCCATTTTCTGTTCGTTTGACGACGGTAGCTTAATCCAATCAAAATGGTATATTTTTTCTCCCAGTCAACAGCCATAAGAATACACAATCATGACAGTTTGACGTGCCAAACTTGTGTGCATATATTGATCCGTGTTCACTCTGTTCAGCTGTTGTGTGCGCAGTGCGCACATAATTATATCAATTAATATCCCTCATTGAACGTCATGCTAACTGACTTATTTTATGACACAAAGTCACAAACACGTTTTGCTATTCACTTATTGCACAGCCTATCCATGGCCTCACTCATACCAAGCAACAACCTAACATGAATAAAATAATCACACCTGAGGGAAGTGAGCGCCCCTCAAAACCAGAATAAATAATGTCATTGTGTCAAATAAATTACTGTAATGTAGGCTATTATTGCAAGGTGCAATTTAGTCATGTGTCATATATATATAGTATTTATTTTTTCCAACCACAGAATTGTATGTACAGAGAAGCTTGGGGGCACTCAGGGGGACACTGGGGAGGCACTCAGGGGGACACTAGGGAGACACTGGGGGGGCACTGGGGAGGCACTCAGGGGGACACTAGGGAGACACTGGGGGGCACTGGGGAGACACTGGGGGGGCACTGGGGAGGCACTCAGGGAGGCACTCAGGGGGACACTAGGGAGACACTGGGGAGGCACTGGGCAGACACAGGCACTGGGGAGAAACTGCAGCCACTGGGGAGACATTGGGGAGGCACTCAGGGGAACTGGGGAGGCACTCAGGGGACACTGGGGAGGTACTCAGGAGACACTGGGGAGGTACTGGGGAGCCACTGGGCAGACACTGGGGGAGGCACTGGGGAGGTACTGGACATTTCATATCACACACACACACACACACACACACACACACACACACACACACACACCATGATTCACTAGCCCCCTCAAAAAAAAGCCTTATGTGCCAATGTCAATGTATTCTATTGTTAACCTAATAGAAAAAAACGTATTTTGAAGTTTAGAAGTTTTTAAAATGTATTTTTTATAATTTCTATTAATTACTAAACATCGGTCCAAAACATCGGCATTGGTGGTGTAGTTCCCTCCAAAATCGCTATCGGCATCGGACCCAAAAATATTGGTCGGGCTCTAATCACCACCCCTTCACATTGGTCGGGCTCTAATCACCACCCCTTCACATTGGTCGGGCTCTAATCACCACCCCTTCACATTTGTAAATTACATTTTCTCTCCTATCCACGCTTTGCTCTTCAAACAGTGGTAGAAAGTAACTACATTAAGTACATTTAAGTACTTTAGCATTTTAAATTTCCAATACTTTTACTTCTACTCCACTATATCTCAGATCCAAATATTGTACTTTTACTCCACTATATTTATTTGACAGCTTTAGTTACTAGTCATTACAACACATATATTATATTACCCATTTCAAGCTCACAATGCCTTGCTAGTTGCTATGCGACGCATTGTGAGGTTGTAGATCTTCTATTTTCAAAATACCTTTGAAATTGCACATTCTGCATAATGAGTACTTTCTACTTTGAGTACTTTCAGTACATTTTGATAGCAATACTTTTGTTCTTTTACTCAAGTAAATACCAGACATTTACTTGCAAAATGTGAGTACTTATTTTCCCCACCACTGTGAAACATCATGAATAAAGTACCTGTAAAGGAGAACGAGAGAGACGAGAGCAGGCTGTGTCCTCAGATGATGTCCTTGTCGAAGACAGAGAGTAGTCTCAATGTTTAGAATGAATGCTTTTATTGTTAAAAACAAAGAATGAGTCATCCACATTATCACAGGTTCACTTAGTTCCATTTGTGCACTCTGAGTCAAAGTAACACAGGATTCTACTGGGTGCATTCTGACTCAGACCATATAACAACGTCCAAACAACTCTCTCTCTCTCTCTCTCTCTCTTTCTCTCTCTCTCGCACGCACGCACGTTGACAACGTTAGATTTGTTAGATTCTAACGGACTACAGAAAGCGGATTGAGAAGAGGTTGTAGTCAACAAGCAAAAAGAAAAAACATTGAAAAGAAGGCCAGGTGAGCTTGAGCCCTGTGGTGCCCAAGCACGGTGACAGCCGAGGGAATGATGGGCAGAGGTGATCGGGCTTAGGAATCCAACCTTGCTGTCACGCTGTATTATAGCCTATGTGATATGTGCCTTAATCACTAAGCCATCGGTAACCCCCCCCCCACACACACACACACACAACACCACCACCCCCACCGCCAGCCATTGTACTACGACGAACAGGAAGTGATGCATTAATTTGCCATGCCAATTGAACAGTATATAGGCCTACTATTAATGACCTGAGTTCACTCATTAGCATGGCAGCACAGAGAACACATTGCAGCAGTGCCACGCTCCTCTAGGTTGAGCAGGTTCCAAGGTTAAAGCACGATTCTGTCGTTATTCTCTGGGCGAGAAAAGTGCAATTACAGTACAAGCGGTTAACGGATGCTCTGATCCAGAGATTACCTGTCCAGCACAAAGCAATGCCAAGAATTGCATGGTGGCACGGTCACCTAATATTTATAGAAGTAGGGTCGGGCCAGAAGGTCCTTAGTCCTTAGGTCATTAGTTGAAATCCCTATTGGGGTTGAAAATAAAGGATCGTAAATGCATTACATTTCCTCAATTCAGTGTTTCTTCTATTGTTGTTATTATAGGTGCAGTACTTTAAAACTCAGGGAGTTTACAAATGTAACCAAATAAAAATGGACCATTACAGGTCTCAGAGATAAAAATTGATACATGATTGATTGATTGAATACTTACAGAGGTACAAATATACAACCAGTAAGACTCCCTGAGGGCGAGAAGCAAGGGCGAGGTCGCTTCTTTAGGGTGCCCCTAGGTGACGGCAGACTGCTGAGCGAGTGCTGGCGCTTTGGCATGAGGGGTCAGATCAACACTGGCCATATATGGTGTGTGCCTTGAGTGTACAGGGTCAAAACAAGCAAATCACTGGCTTTTCTCTCACCTCCTTTCTTTCTATACCCCCCGCCCATATAAAATAAGGCCTAAGTGTTTAAAAATACAACACTTGCACAACAGTTATGCAAAATCCTAGATATAGTCTCATATCATAATTGATATAATAGAGATATATAAAGTCTCTCTCTTTCTTTCTCTCTCTCTCTGTATATCTGTTTCTATTCTTGAAGGTCGTATCTGACAGCCCTCAGATAGATCTGGTAGTGTGATTTAAGAAAACCTGACACGTTAACAATATGTGTGTGTGTGTGTGTGTGTGTGTGTGTGTGTGTGTGTGTGTGTGTGTGTGTGTGTGTGTGTGTGTGTGACACGCAGTACGTGTGCAGCTGCCCTGCTTTAGATATATACCTGTCACAGCTGCCATTGTTAATGCAGTTATAGTCAAAATTATGTTTTACGCTTTTGTGTGTGTGTGTGTGTGTGTGTGTGTGCGTGTGTGTGTGCGTGTGTGTGTAAGGGGTTGCTATCAAGCACAGTGTGCTCTCTTTCTCACTCACGCACGCACGCACGCACCCAAACTTCCACACTCCCTTACAACACTGCAGCATTAGTCCTGCCTCTGAGTGACGAGGACAGGATTATGTGAGTCCGGAGGAGTCACGCTGGCTGGACTGACAGCAACATTCCAATTCCTCACTCCTCGCTCACTCACTACTCCTGCATTTCATGTTGTATATTAGATGCTGTATTTGTGAGAATATATGAGTTGTTTGACACATTATTCTCATGGCATGATCGTAGAAATAAAAACCAACCCATTTCTTTGACTATTTAAAAAAACATTTTTTTCAATAAGCCGATCTACATCGACACGTTGTGAGCGTGTACTATTCAAAACTGTTTTTCAAAATATATAAAGACAAAGAGGTTTAGGGATAAGGTTGCGTGGCATTGGTACGACCTCCCTTTTTTATATATTTCTTTATACAGGTACAGATTGAGATAGGTTTACATCGTTATTGTTATTGGTGACATTCCCCATCTTTTTTGTGCAACCCTTCCCCTTAGGTTGGGCAGAATGACCAAGAGTTGTCATGCTTGCTCAGCATAACATATACTGTATGTAACCCTAGGCTAAACATAACCGCAAGCACGGAGCAGCACATGTTCACCAGCCTTAATCCGATCGCTAACCTTAACGCACAATCGCCAACCTTAACGCATGTTTGCCAACTTAATCTGATCGTCAACCTTAATGCATGGTCAAATTAATGGGAGGTCTAACCACGGGGCAGGTAGTCGCCTAGGGATAAAGGGTGAGGCACTGGCGAAAATAGGGACCCCCATCTCCACACAGGTGTCCTCCCATAGCCAGAGGAGACGGTCCATCCAATAACAGAACAGAGGCGAGAGGATGAGAACAGTCTGAAGCCTGTATACACTCACTGTTTCACACTCCAAGTGGCTTGGAGAGCCCACTCTCCTGTCTCTGCTCCTCCAAAAGAAATTCACCATTTGGTCTGAGTCACTCTGGGACTACTTCTTCCTCTCCTCTCCTCTCCTCTCCTCTCCTCTCCTCTCCTCTCCTCTCCTCTCCTCTCCTCTCCTCTCCTCTCCTGCAGATACACCAAGTGTTAAAAGAAAAACATCTGGTAGCACCTTAAAATAGAAGGTGATATCTCTCTCATATTCTGTGTGGAAGTGTCTTCTTCTCACACCCCTCTCTGTCACTCTGTCTCCGTTTCTATTCATGTCTCTGTCTCTCTCTCACTTACCTCCTCCGTCACGTGTTCCATAGGCCATATGTAACATATTCCCTCTCATATTCCCATCCTCTTTCTCCCTCCCTCATTGTAAACATGACCCGTGATTCAACTCTACTGTATATATCTCTACATCATATCTATGTTTCTCTATACTTACTGTATGCTCTCTCTCTCTCTCTCTCTCTCTCTCTCTCTCTCTCTCTCTCTCTCTCTCTCTCTCTCTCTCTCTCTCTCTCTCTCTCTCTCTCTCTCCCTTGTGTACTTACCCACAGTGAAATATTCAGTGTTCATCTAACAGATGGTTCCGAATGGACCGGTGCCATTTGTACTCTCGGGGCTAAAGGAGCACTCAGGAGTTTACGGTGGAGGCTTTGACATTCTTGTGCTGCATGGTTAAAGGAGCGGGCTCCTGCTGAGATGGAAAATGAGAGCTTAGCATCGAGTCCTCAACACAGAGCACACGCTGCTACACAGCGCACGCGCACACACACACACACACACACACACACACACACACACACACACACACACGTCTCACACACACACACACACACACACACACACACACACACACACACACACACACACACACACACACAAACACATTGTAGGGAGAGCGTTAAGAGCAAGAGGGGGACAGAGAGAGAGAAGAAAGAAGGGCAAGAGGTGACGAGAGAGAGCGATGAGGGACAAAGAGAGAGGAAGATAGAGGAAGGAGAGGGTGAAGGAGGAAGAGAGGCAAGAGATGAGTGGGAGAAAATAGAGTGAGAGAGAAAATATGGACAGAGTGATGGCAGAGAAAGAGGAGAGAAATGGTAAGAAGGAAGGAACGCAGAGTGAGAGAGTTTGTAGATAAAATGTAGATACAATGTAGATACAATAAAAGGCATGCCTGAAGAAGGCCGAAAGGCCGAAACGTTGCTACGACTCTTAAAATAAACTTCTTGAACCAGCAAGTGGCGGTGTGCGGGTCTCTCCTCCTTCCTTAAAACGTTTGCTGCACCTGCTATAAAATTGAACCGGGTGTGCGGAAGTCATCCCTCGAATATGTCTAAGCATAAATTGGGCATAATGCATGTTATGCCATTATTAACATCAGCGACTCAGGTAACATCATTTTGACCTTACTCTCTCACACTGAACACAGATACATGTCAGTCACAGTACGGGTTCAGGCCAATTGGGAATCTTAGAAAATAGGATCACACTTTTTTCACCTCCTCAATCCTGCTTGAGGACATCTTTATTGGATACTAACACTGATCTGCCATCATCAGAGATGACTGAATAGGAAGAAAGAAAGCCCAAGCTTGTGAAGTGTGATCTTCTGAGGTGGGAATGTTCACAGGTTTCTCAATTAGTCTATTAGTCACTCAATTTTGGTTACTATGGCAGGTTTTTCTGAAAAAGTATAGGTCCTAGGTCCATGCGTTGCTTGTATCACAGAGTGTACGGTTGTGCTGCACTAAAAGACTGAAAGAGATGATAGAGATGGGGGAAATTAAAGATTGAAGGATGGAAAGTAAAACTTAAATGACCTCTTTTCATCCTACAGTATCTTCTTCATATAATTGGTAACATGTTTATGATAAAATACCATCGCATTTTTTTTTACTTGGTCTGTGTCTTTTAGGAGGGCTGAAGGCAGTTCAAAAACCCATCCAACATCATCGTCGATCTTTTTTTAAAACAAGAATAAAAAATATACATATATTTAGATTTTTATTATCGTGAGAATCAATGGCTTCCATTTTTGCATTGCAACTTTTCAGGAATAGAAAGCCTGCCATTTAGCTTGGATTCCTCATCGATGATGTTTCTGAACTGCCCACAGCCCTCCCATGAGACACAGTCTGAGTAGGAAAAGAATGTGTGGCATTTAAACATGATCATTAGTGAGGATATCGATAGGTTGAAAAGTGGTAAAGTTTTATTTTTTTTTATTTTTTTTCCTTTTGTGTCTTACACAGACAACATTGGAAATACTTGTTTTAAGTAATGCTTTCATGTGCTATACTATTGATATAGTTGTATCAGTTCGTGGTGACTGGTGAGATCATGTTTTTTTTTCTGAAACCAAATAAAGTAAAAAACAATGGATGAAAGATAAAAGGAGAGAAGGAAAGAGATGAGAGATAATGAAAGACAGACAGACAGGCAGAGATAGAGAGAGGGGAGGATAAATTGGAGCCAATTACGTGGCTCAGCTTAGTGTGAACAGTGGGACAGTGTTCTGTCAGCAGCCAGATAAAAATAGCTATCTGTTTGGGTTCCACACCCTGCCTCTCACTGCCTGTGCGTGCGTGCGTGCGTGCGTGCGTGCGTGCGTGCGTGCGTGCGTGCGTGTGTGTGTGTGTGTTTAATGCCCCGGAAGTGTGGCCATAAATCTAGCTGTGTGTTCGTGTGTGTGATCGTGTTTTCCTAAGATCTGGGAACAAACGGCTCAAAAACATGCTGCCATTTAACAACAGGACATGGCACATGTCTGAACACACACGCGGGCGCAATCCACACACACACGCACACACACACACACACACACACGCACACACACACACACGCACATGCACACGCATGCACACATGCACGCATGCTCTCACCTATAGACAGTGAAATGCAGAAACGTACTACAATACAATACTATTTGTAGCGGTCCCCGCCAAAATAATGTCAAGACTTGTACTGATGGTAGTGAATTTATTTAAGTCCATAAACGACCGTAATAACTGACAGGACAGTAAAAACAAAACAAGAACAGTACCAAATATTAGCAGCTCACAGAAGCTCCAAAAGTAAACAATGCTAAATCAAAACAGTACAATTCCCTTTTTAAATGGCTTTGACCATCAATCAGAATCAGTGTAATCACATTACAATTAATTGATTACTTCAACATCACCATGCACTTATTATAATGAACTAATTTTTCCCTTTTTAGCAGCTGTTTTAACTACATGAAGTAATTAAATACCTTCCTTTAACCTTTAAGTGTAAATATAATGACATGAAATAAAGACCTTTTTATCCAAAATGTATGAAATGTAGTCATATATTAAAACCTTCATCAAGTACAAATCTAACCTTTCTGTTATATATGGTGTTGCTATAATGGTCATGCCATGGTTGTCCTACTATATCATGACAAGAGATGGTGCTGTTGGCAGTTTGCCATGTTCATATGGTCATGTTAAATGGGTTCACTTCCAGGTTGCCAGGAGTGATGGAGAGATGTAGCCATATAAAAAGGTTTCTGTATTGTTTGATCTGCAAATATGATATAAAGCGTCAAAGACATAAAGACTTAGTTTGTGCCTTTCTTGATGTGAAGTTACCACATCTTTTTGGCAACAAGGTAAACTGGATTACTTTCTTTTGCTCAAGCTGGATGATGTTTGTGCTCAAACTGGATGAGATGAGATGTTCGGAGCTATCAGTGAGTTTGTGGAAGGAAATGAGGACTGGACTGAGTATGAGGAAAGGTTGGGACACTTTTTCTCTGCAAATGACATTGCTGAGGAGGCTAAAAATCACTCTCCTGAGTGTGTGTGGGGCGAAGACTTATAAGTTGATAAGGAACTTGGCCACTCCACGGAAATCAGGAGATATTTCCTATGAGGATATTGTCCAGCTCGTGGCAAACCACCACAACCCAAAGCCCTCTGTGATTGTGCAACGGTTTAAATTCCACAGCCATTTCAGAAGGTCAGTCAGTGTCTACCTTTGTAGCCGAGCTACGGCAGCTGAGCTATCTGAACATTGTGATGTTGGAGCAGTGCTAGATTACGTGCTCCGTGACAGATTAGTATGCGGCATTAATGATAACGCCATTCAGCGCCGCCTGCTGGGGGAAACGCCACCATTGACTTTTCAGAAAGCCTTTGACATTTCCCAGGGCATGGAAATGGCTGCCAATGATGCAAAGGATATCCAAAAAGGAAATGGATCACAGGCAGGGTCAGTGTACCAAGTCAGGAAAGAGACTGGTAATGCCTAGTAAGTTTTCAAATCATTGTAGTGGAGTATAAGTACAATATTTGCCTCTGAGATGTAGTGTAAGTAAAGAGTAGAAGTAAATGTACTGCATGGAAATGGAAATACTCAAGTACAGTACTTAAAGGACAACTTTAGTTTTTTTCAACTGTGGTTCATGTTTTAGGTTGTTATTAGAGAAACTAAAAGGTGAGTGTTCATTTTCTTTCATTTGCTGCTTTCTTTTGTTTTTGGGATTTTTGCAGTTTTTGACAATATTATGGCGATTTATTATTTTATTATTATTATTTATTATTATTTATAGTCCTAATAAAGCCCAAGAAATTACATCTGACCACAAAAGATCACAGGATCTATTGAATGTGACAAACTGACATATTGAGCCTATACACACACAGTATAAGCCTTCCCCCAGTAGGTAGATCACATTCAGTAGATCCTGTGATCTTCTGTGGCCAGATGTAATTTCCTGGGGTTTATTAGGACTATAGTAAATAATACAAAGATAAATCACCATAAGATTTTGTAAAAAAAATACATATTTAGTCCCATGCTCGAATGCCCCCGCCCCCCTGTCAAAAAGAGCTAAAATCCCTAAAATGAAAGAAAGCAGCAAATGAAAAAAAATTAACACTCATCTTTTACTTTCTCTAATAACAACCTATACCTATACCTATAACCTACTAAAACATGAACCGTGGTTGAAAAAAACTAAAGTTGTCCTTTAAGTAAATGTTTTAGTTTAGCACTGCATGAGTGTTACTTGGAGAAGATATCCTTCCTATCTCTGTTTAAAATGCTTAACTCACCCCTATGTGGGTAAGCACCAATGACAAATCTATGTGTTTAACTACATGCCATCTCACTTACACACGCACATGCACACGCACGCGGAGAACATGCAAACTCCACACAGAAAGGCACTTTCGCCAACCCCGCCTCGGGTATGGGCACAGATGACGCGGAGGAGGGAACATGCCCACAGCGTCCCCAGTGGGAATCGAACCCAGGACCTTTGCAGCTGTGAAGCGACAGCACCACCGACTGTACCACTGTGACAGTTGGGTGGATATTCTATCAAAATGCTCTGTGAATGAAAATAAATTGAACAACATCCAAGATTCCACATAGCGCTGAAGAAAACTGCCGTGGCGAATGAGAAGGTAGCCCCGCGGACACAAGTGGGTGAGTTGTTTGAAAGCACAATGTGTGCTGCTGCCAGCTTCGCCTTGACACAGGCATTCTGTGAACCGTCAAAGGTGGCTGTTGTGTTTTCCGCTCTTTTGGTTCCTTTGCACTGCGATAAACACCAGTTTATAAAACTGACTGTCCTTGACTATGATTGGTTGAGTCATGTTAGATGTTGTTGTTAAATTCTCTAGTACATACCTGTGACCTGTGATGCATATTACTGCACCAAAGAAATCGTTTCAAATTTCAAACATTCGCTGCCAATGACCTGTAACACACCATGTGTGCCCAGAGTGCCAATGACGTGCAATGTCCAAACTGTGTTTTCAGTATTTACCACTAGATTAGGTTAGCTAACATATGAGTCAGTAGAGAGTGAGAGAGAGAGAGAGAGAGAGAGAGAGAGGCACCACTCAGTTCACACGGGTGTGATTTCCAGGGGAAAATGGCTGTATGTAGCCCCCCAAGGCTATTTTCAATGGACCATTGAGGGATGGTCACTTTGTCTTTATTACTTAATTTACAAGAAGTCTACACAATTAGGGAATGTATTTTTTTTTGTCAATGCTTGCCTGTAATCTCTCTACCATTAGTAGGCTACCACATCAATACAGCATGGAATTGTGGACACAATCATATCCAACAACAACATGATATTCGACGTTTTGGCCCAAACTCATCAAATGGTGCTCCATGGCTCAAATGCCAAATAAATAATGGACCTTGATATGAAAAGGGTTGAAAACCACTGCTTTACAGTATTGCTAACACTAACCCAAACGTGTTTGGACTATTGGTGTTTTGAATTAATGGACATGCAAAACAACACTACTTACAGGTAGATGTTCTAAAATAACTATACGTACGTATATGTAGGCTAAAGCATTTACATGCCGTAAATGCTTTAGCCTCCTCAGCCAATACACTATCCACACCATCACACTACAGTGGTTTGTTGGTGTACAGTTCCTTAAGCGGATTGGTCGCTCACAGTGCCAGTGCAGTGCCACTTTAGCTGTGCAGGTTGGTCACCTGCCATATAATCCCTAGGGAATTTACATAATGTATCTTACAGTACAATGATTTAGTCTGCTGCTGTATCAACCCGGGTAGAACATTAAAGTTATGGATCCCAGCTTTACACTAGAGTGCTTTTTGTGGCACAATATTCCTACGCAGAAAAAAAAGGAAAATGAATCTGCTTACACAAAAAGGTACTTGTTAGTCTAGTGTGTTGATCCCCCTCTGCCATACCAATGCCTATGATGTCGGTGAACATGTCCTGGGAAATGATTTATTTCCACCACAGGCTGTGAACCCTTCATGTTGCATCATAGGTCCTGATGGCAGGTGTCTCTGGATCGCTGTCATATCGCACTCCTTATTGGCTCTATTTGGTTCTCCAGTGGAACTAATTAATCCCTCAAGGTTTGCAGTCTGTTAGTCATTACCAAAATGTCTGGCTTAGAGAGAGAGAGATAGAGAGAGAGAGGATATAGGCCTACATAGACATTCTTTGACTAAGAAATAGATAGAAAAGTGTTGTTGTCTGTGTCCTATGTACTCAAATGGCACGTGGTACTTTCCAGGGTGACCTGTCTCTTGCCAGATGGTCAGATTTCTGATGTGTCTATTCTGTTTCTGTCTCAGTTCTCCAGCAACACATACTGTATATCATATGAAGCCATCTGCTCTTTTCTGACTGAAGTCAAATGCAAAGAGCATCTGTCAATCTGCATACTTGCACACAATGCACAGTGACAAACTACATCAAAACTATATAGGCTATTCATGTTCAGAAAGTGAGGATGAGTTGCATCCAAAATAGTGTTGAAACTCAGATTTGTAGCTTCATAAATGCAATAAGATATGTGCTGAATACTGAGAAAGCTTGGGCTTAGTGAACAAAGACAAACTGCACATGCTATTTTATTTTGGTTCTTGTGTTGCAAATAATTGTTTTTAAAATGTGCTCAAAGTGGCAGATTTGGATGCCAATATCAATGATATTGCAAGGCCTGTTGAAACTACAGTGAGGACAGAAAGATGCAGGACAATTGCAGTCATACCTTGTACACAGTTAAATCCTGACTAGTTCCTTAACTCAGACTGTATATGGCTAAATGTACAAATGGATCCAACTTTTCAGTGTACTATTCATAAATCTTCTTCCTCAGGAACAAACAGAGAGCATAAACAATGCCTGCTACACTTTGTAAAGAGATAGGATTCTGGAGCTGACACATCAAAGCATGCATTCCTCCGGTGTGGATCCATTCTGTCACAATGCCCAGTCGCCGTTTCCTAACAAACGCCACATCTTCTGCCTTTGTTGAAACAAATAAACTCCAGCTCCTGCTCAATGTTAAAATTTCATGAGCACAAAACATTCCTCATTACTGAAGTTGTTTATTAATTATCATGGCCCTCCGCGGCTCCTCCATTCCCACAAGAGCCTCACAGGTCTGGAGGGAAGCGCCTGCTTTGACTGCCACGCTGAATGTCTATATTATTAAGGTGCCCAAGGCAAGAGGAGGACTGCAGTATATTTGCATGGCAGCGTGTTTTTATAGCGCCCTGCGGAGGAGGATAACTGGTTGGAGTTCTAAGCGGGCACTGCTCGTCGTGACACCTTAAATCATTCATGATTCACCTTTCCATAAGCATTACTGAATATTTTAACATCCACTTTTAATGATTCTGTCAAGGGGGTATGTGCAGTGGCAGACTCCATGTGTGATCATGTAGGCCTACTGTGTGTGTGTGTGTGTGTGTGTGTGTGTGTGTGTGTGTGTGTGTGTGTGTGTGTGTGTGTGTGTGTGTGTGTGTGTGTGTGTGTGTGTGTGTGTGTGTGTGGAAAAAGAGAGAGAGAGAGACATGTTGGTTAATGTACATGGTATTTACCAAATCCTTTGGGCAGCTCTTAGTCACAGTTGTCAGCATTATAGAGCATTATTAAACACAATATTTTGAAGAACATATCATCACTGCCGAGAAGAAATATGAGATCCATATTCCAAGTAACTTTCCTTTTTTTTCTCAGTCTAAATTACAGATCACCCTGTCCAACAATGCCCAACGTTTCTTCAGACTGGAGTTGACTGCTTTAAACTAACACAGAAATATTATTTACTTAGGTAGAGGTACAGGCATTTTCAAATTGCGAGAGGCTGCATTTTTCTTTCACCTGACTAAAAGAAGAGTTGGGATGAATACAGCCGCCAAATTAAGGTTGTCTTGTTGCTGAATCCCTGGCCTGCCAGAGAGAAGCTAATCAGTGTACTGCAAACTGAGCTGTTTTCATCCCAGTTTGTCATTCACTGACAGAAAACTGCACCGCTAATGCTGCAGCGATGAGAAATGAATAACATAAATGTAAAATAGATTTTTACATGAGCGATATGGAAACTAATAATATTCATGCTGTGTCACAGTGATATTTTCACATTCTCTCGTCTTGAAGCCGTGTCAAAATGATTAGGCTGGACCACCGCAGGCAGGGTTTTGAAATACAGGAAATCAAGTTGGCATGAGGTCTGGCTTCAAACCAAAGGGTTGCTGGGACAGGGGACAAGGCAGACCGACTTCCCATGTAGGATTTAGCAGCATGTGGTGACTCCTCTGCCTGGTAATCATAGGAAAATTGAAGAAAAAGGGGATTATCTCTCCAGTAGTGCACAGCAGCATGTCTGAATGCACAAACCGGCCATTATTAACCCCCAAGGGGTTCCCCCCCCCCCCCAGGAGCTAAATGATTGCCAACAACATAAATACCAAATAAGAATAATTCAGTCTTATAAATCTTAATAATATGTATTTTGGATACTAAATGTGTATGTCCAAAGTTCAGGAAACCTGTATGTGGATCCAGGGCAATTATTTATTAATCACAGGCTCTTGTTAATAATGTTCATTGATTGACCACTTGAACCTGTACAATGTACAGTACATTATTGACTGGTGTCCCCAACAGGTCTACGTAGGATATACAGTAGGTCCCTCCTTTTTTCTCTCTATACCATAATTATGGTATAGAGAGGTAAACTATAGGCGATCTACAAGCTCACAATCCATTGCATTTTGAGCTTGTAGATTGACCATTTTTACTACTTTTGCATGTCATACGACAAATAATAAAATGATATAACAAAACAACAATAAAAACATGAACATTGGGGTTACAAGGTTTTTACCTGGCAGTGACGATATTATAGCCAAGCAACCATTTTAAACTATATACACCAACTGGGAAACATTTCATTCTGCAACAGAAAACAAACAACAATATCT
Source organism: Protomyctophum bolini (assembly GCF_963924005.1). Taxonomy (NCBI): domain Eukaryota; kingdom Metazoa; phylum Chordata; class Actinopteri; order Myctophiformes; family Myctophidae; genus Protomyctophum; species Protomyctophum bolini. The sequence goes on along the minus strand of NC_137870.1, from coordinate 24,453,043 downwards.
TCGGTTAGAAAACATTCTAATAGAATCCAGCACAGCTAAATTACTATTCATGGTGGGTGACCTTTGAAATGCTACTCACTCCATAGTTGCCTGTTGGGGGAAGAAAGCCACCTGGGCTCGCGGCACTTGCAGCAGAACATGAAGAGAGTGGCTCGCTATTGATTGATATCAGCTCATTACCACATCATCAGCGGAGCTTTGGGGATGTGCGAGGTTAGGTCAGGGCTGCACGGTTGACCCTGGGCTGCCTGTTAGAAACAGGAGACCCAGATAACAAGGATTCAAGTATTGATTGTGGAATCAGGATGTCTTCAGGTTTCCACTGAAGGTCAAGCCGTTTCCCACAACAGCTTCTGGTGACATAACGATGCCACTGGGGCGGATCTGCTTCCAGAGCAGTCTTTATGTCCGTTACAGCTACTCGTCTACTCTCCTATCCTGTCCTCTACTCTGTGTTTATTTTTTGAGTGGTGCAACCACTCCAAGGAACAGCAATGTCCGTGTCCGCCTAACTGTGACGTTAACCCACCTATGCACCCACCTATGCACCTATATGTGACTATGAGCACGAGTATGACTATTAGTACCAGTAGGGGCGCTGTTGTGCCAGAAACAGAGAGAGGGAGAGAGTGCTGCACTGTTGCCTGCTAATGAGAGAGAGGGGGGGGGATTGCAGTTCACACGGGTGTGATTTTTTAAATTAATCTTATTTTCTCCTCTATTGTACGTCTTCTATTCACCATGTGTATATTTCCCTTGCCTCTCGTTCATTCCTCTATTACGTCCTCCAACTCTCCTTCACCTCTTTATTGCCAAGCTCTTCAGCCATCCCTCCATCATTCTTCCATCCTCTGTTCATCCACAGCTGCAGCCTATCTCTTTCTCTCTCTCTATCTGTCTCTGTGTGTTCCACACCTCTCTCTGACTACCTATCCGCCCTTTTTGCCATCATCTCTGCTTCATCCATCCATCAGTCACTTTTTTCCTCATCACTTCTCCCTCCCTTGACTTCTATGTGTCTAACCTTCCTCTCCTCATCCTCTCCGTCTCCTCTCACTCCTCCGTCATGTCAGTTCCCCTCTTGTCCCCTCATCCCTCTTCTCCCCATCTGTCTGTCTCACCACTCCTCTTGTCCCCTCATCCCTTTTCTCCCCATCTGTCTGTCTCACCTCTCCACGTCTCCATCCCTTCATCCCACAATCCCCCCACCCTTTCATTTGGGGTTTATTCCTCCGTCCTCCATGCATCTTGTCTTGCCACACAAATTGAAAGCCCTGTGCCCGTTTATCCGTTCGCTTTTGTCCGCCTTCTCCTACCTACAGTACAGTACAGTACAGTACAGTAAAGCCTGGTACAGTCCAGCCTGCTACAATACAGTATGGTACAGTACACTGGCCACCTGGATGGCGTAGCGTGGCACTAGAGTGAGACCTTTAATCTCTCCTCTCTGAAACCATCTGCAGTATATCCATCCATCATTCTCTCACTGCCTCTCTGTCCTTCATTCAGTCCCTAACTCCCCATGTTCTACCTCTGGAGGGGGAGGACACCTCTCCTGTCCTCCCCCTCTTAGACTACTGTTCCCTGAGCATTAAGTGTGCAACAGTGTGTGTGTGTGTGTGTGTGTGTGTGTGTGTGTGTGTGTGTGTGTGTGTGTGTGTGTGTGTGTGTGTGTGTGTGTGTGTGTGTGTGTGTGTGTGTGTGTGTGTGTGTGTGATTTCATCATGCATGTTTTCCCATTTGATGTATGCTGTAATGCGCTATTAGTGCGGGCAGCAGAAATGGCCCCGGAACACTGGAAGTGAGCCAGGACTTCACTCATTAAAAGAGCATTACAAGGCATCGGGGTGGGATTTATTGCTACTGTACCAGCGCTGTGTGTATGTTTATGGTTTACGCATCGTCAGCATCGGCTTAATCAGGGCAGGAAGTTAACTCATCCTGACCTGAACACATCCTCACCATTAAAACAGTCAGTTAGCATGTATGGTCTTGTTATGACTGGGATATAGTTCAACCCCAAAATAACTATTTTTTTCTCATCATTTCTTGATAGAGAAAAAAAGCACATAATCTTATTTTCAACATTATCTTCACGCTCATTATAATATCATCATTGATGACTACTTGCTCTGTATCTCAGCGGTGGCCTGTGCACAGTTCAGAAACCTGTCTAGCAGACAGATGGCACACTGACATAGAAGCCATTGTTCTTGCATCTATTAAAACATTGATGGGCATTGGAGTGGCGCACCCGATGGTTGCACCACTCATAAACGTAAAATGTCCACAGCCCACCTCTGAGTTGAGCTCCTCTTTGCCTTTGTCCTGTTTCTTTCAACGGTTTAATACAGAGGAGTGCTACTGCTATCAGAGTGTCTCTGCCCTCCTTGCTTTTGCCTTCTCTGTGCACTATCAACAATGACGAGCAGCACAAATGCCCTAAATAATAATTCAGAGGTGCAGACACAGCAGAGAAGGATTGGATCAGTATTGTGTACTGTGATCATCCTAACCACCAACATAACGAAGAGGCACAGCTGAATAGCTTTTGAGAACGGTTGTAGACGCATACTAATATATGCAGGGGATACTACATCTGTCAGCAGGCCTGACAGCACCTTGGGTTACCGCAGGAGGAGCTAGAGCATAGGCTCCCAAAGTGGGGTCCAGGGACCCCCAGGGGTCCTTGAGGGGGTTCCAGGGGGTCCCCAGCTAAATGATAGTTAGGAACCAAATGGACCATTATGGGTCTGTAACTCAGAGAGTGTACAAATGGACCCTAATGGGTCCATTTGGTTCCATTTGTACACTCTCTGAGTAAAATGAACAGTAGTTTTACAATATAAATTGGGGTCCCATATAAGAAATACCATTTAAATGGGGGTCCGCCAGCCTATTGCATATCAAAATGGGGGTCCACGAAATTAATATGTTTCGGAATCACTGCTAGGGCCGTAAAATCCTCTCTTATCTGTTAAAGTGTGAACCACTGAGCTATAGAGGATGCTGCCTGGCCCTGCTGTGAAGTCAGTCTGCAGCTAACAGTCATATTACTGGTATCTCAAAGGATCATTGAGGAACACACATCATGAAGTGCTTTGTCAAATTGTCACAGTGTACCTAAAGGAAGCATGGAATTGCTACTGCGTGCCCTGCAGTCATCATAATAACGCAACTCAAACAACTTGTGTCCCTCCCACGTATGTCTCTCTGCCTGACGCCTTTTTAATGGAGCTGTGTGTTTTGCTGCATGATGCAGAAGGGTTCTCCTGAGCTGCTGTTGGATCAGGTGGTTCGACCACACACTATAATGGGATTATAGGGATCAGGTGTGGCAATATCGACAGTGAGGATTTGAAAACATGCCTGGTCCAATTATGTGTCTTTCATCCAAAGCAAACATTTGCCACAGATGATAGATACATGCTGATGCATGTTGGATATATGCATGTTGATGTTGGTGTTGCATGTTCACTGTTATATAATTTCGATAGCGATGCTGTTTGTTTGACCACAACTAAGAATGTTATTTAGATAGCATGTTGTGCCTATGCTAACTTTTAAGTTTACCTGGTATCCTAGTATACAGTATTTGAAACAATTAATTGTTGTTATTTTTTGCACTCTGAGTATGTGATGACTCGAGTAACCCGGCATTTATTTTATTGTTCATGCCACTTACTCTAATCCTGAGCATTTGTGGATATTTGTAAATTGTCAAATTGTATATTGTATAAAAGGAAGCAAATCAGTGCAACCACTTATGTCTCTGTGATGTGTTTGTTTGGCATGGATATAACATGCATAGTCTTGTTGTCCCTCCAAGGAACATAGAGGTATATCCAATCTGAAGCTGGCACATCGGCTGCTTAGGTTGCTATTGGCAAATTACTTAAATTATAGTGTTGCAGAACCGTAGGATTTATTTATGATTCCCTGCCAATGTTTTTGTGGAGTTGAGCCATGAAGTCTAATTTTAACTGCTCGCCGGTGTTAGACACTGAACATGCAGTAGGGCCAGTAGGCAATCTAAATTATAAGCACACAAAGGGTTGTGCTGCAACATGTTTTGAGCTTGCAGATTGGGTATTTCCAGTGCACAGCATGAAGCACGTATAAATTGGCATAAGCTTGCTTCTCTAATCAGCAACGATTTTGGGCCATGTTTGATGTGATCTGTTTGTGTCAGTAACTATTCTAATCACTGTAGTTGGCAGTCGAAGACGCCAAATACCAATACCAATTAAATACCATTGATAATGAATGGACAGTTTTTAGTGTTTGTCCCAACACAAACATAAAAATGCCATTGACAATGAATGGCCATTTTTTTTTTTGTTGCAAATTGGGATTGGCCGGAATGAGATGATGTATGATTATGTGTGATGATAAGAGCGCCCCTCACTTCACACTGGTGTGATTTTTTGTCATAAATACCACATTTTAGAAACATTTAACGGCGTGGCCCTACCAGAAGCTAGTCGTTGCGCGTGCGTGCGTGCGTGCGTGCGTGCGTGCGTGCGTGCGTGCGTGCATCACCAAACCAATTACTGCACTGCTGCAGTCACACAAATTATATTACAATTCATGTCAGTCAATGAGTGGATGCTATGTGCCTTGACCCGTGCCTGAATTGTGTGAAAATGTGTGAAAATCCCTAATAATAATAATGCTATGCCTTGTTTGTGTGAGCATACAGTACCAGAGGGGAAGTGTTCTCTCAGCTTTTATTTTATTTCTGTGCTCTTCAGATTGCCAACCATACATCAAGCCATTTCATTTCCCATCTGGGGGGAGTTGGGAGGCCCCCCTCCACCCCATCCGCCTTACCCGCCTTAACGAGAGCAATATAAGCCTATGTTAGAAATCATGATGACATGTGTGTACCTTGGCAAGGAACGCTGCACTATAAATATGCAAATGTTGTCTTTATCTCTTTCCTTTTTTCCCCTTGCTTGTGTGGAGGCGTTAGCTAGGCTATTAGATCGAGGCTGGTTGGATCTTATATAAAACTGCTGTCATTAGATGGTGTTTCCTTTTCCCTTCGAACTGTCTTTTCTCAACACAAGCAGGAGTGAAGGCGGGGATGGTGGAAGATTTATATCCTGAAATGTAAAAATGAAGATGTGTATATATAGCTATATGTAGGCTATAGTCAGGGAATATTATCAGAACAATGTCCAATCTGTGAATACATTCCTTACCAATTCATTTCTTCACCATTGTGTTTGAAAAAGGTGTCTAGTAAGTTAGTAACACATCTCACAAAGACTGAGGCTCAAATTGAGTTTCAAATTGAGTTTCTCTAGAATCTGTGACAGCTGCTGAAAGTTGGGGTACCATTAACAACCTGTATATGCAGGCAAAATTTACAAATTTACAATTTAAGTAGCATGTGATGGGTCAAACTAGGGACTTTTCATGATTCTGAATCCATTTGTTTTGCACGAAAGACACTCCTCGGGCTAAAAATGGCCATAGCCATTTTTTCCAAATGTGATGACATCATCATATTTGTGATGACTGTTCCAAACAACATTTGATTCTGTAAAAAAAACTACAAAGGGTATTCATTCATCAATCACATAATCAAATGTGTTTGGTCATGATGGATCCTGGATGGCTTGATTCTAGGCTTAGAATAATTGCTACCAGTAAGATGCCTGGGGGCGAGAAGCGATCGACCTCGCCCTAAAGGGCACGAGACCTGGGCACCACATATGGGGCTTTCCCCATGTATGGGGATTTTGTATGATACAATGACTCCATAGGGAAATGCATGATTCCATAGTTAACTGTGACCTTTGCGGCAACCACAGTGGTTATCACGAGACTGTCACAATATGATAATATATTGGCATTCCCATATATGGGCTTAATATTGATCACAGTCAAGGATCTCCATAATATGAGCATAACAGGGATTGCTGGGCAACCAGCACTAGGTCGTACTGCTGGGGCAGATGGGCGTGTGCACACATCTGCCTGGGTGACGTCATACTGCTGGGGCAGATGGGCGTGTGCACACATCTGCCTGGGTGAGGTCATACTGCTGGGGCAGATGGGCGTGTGCACACATCTGCCTGGGTGAGGTCAGACTGCTGGGGCAGATGGGCGTGTGCACACATCTGCCTGGGTGACGTCATACTGCTGGGGCAGATGGGCGTGTGCACACATCTGCCTGGGTGACGTCATACTGCTGGGGCAGATGGGCGTGTGCACACATCTGCCTGGGTGACGTCATACTGCTGGGGCAGATGGGCGTGTGCACACATCTGCCTGGGTGAGGTCAGACTGCTGGGGCAGATGGGCGTGTGCACACATCTGCCTGGGTGACGTCATACTGCTGGGGCAGATGGGCGTGTGCACACATCTGCCTGGGTGAGGTCAGACTGCTGGGGCAGATGGGCGTGTGCACACATCTGCCTGGGTGAGGTCAGACTGCTGGGGCAGATGGGCGTGTGCACACATCTGCCTGGGTGAGGTCAGACTGCTGGGGCAGATGGGCGTGTGCGGAAATATATTTTTGAAAGCTCTATGGGAAAACTGAATGTCTGGAATGATGGAACCAGAACATTTCAGCCACTGCTATGCCCTATACTTGTCATCTCACTATTCTACCTTTTGCCGCCTTCTGCTCATGAACATCACACATAAGCATTCTCTGAATTCTCACTTCCTATCTCTCTTTCTTTCTCACCTGCTCACATACACAGCCAATCACTCCCTCTCTCCCTCTATCAACTCAACTGCTTGCCTACTATCATAGACCCTCACTTGTTCAATCTCCATCCCCCCCGCTCCTCCTGCCCAATACAAAATCTTAAAAAGAGAAGACATCCATTCTCTGAATGCTACCCTGAAAGTGTTGCAGTTAATACTACTGCCATTACAAGCTGCAGTTATCACTCTCAGATCACTCCGTCACTCTGCCATGGACAATGACACGGTGAGAGAGGCGACACGGTGACAAGTTTCTCACTTGTCATCATGGCGTGGCCATGGTATGCCTGACAGCTGTGAGAAAAGCACTTAACAACGGTCATTTGGTTGCTCACAAACAGGTGGTTTGATATCCACAGTGATTGCATGGCCATTGTGGTACCACATTATTCCAGGGGTTCTCAACCTACGGTGGTCGCCAAATTATTTTGGCCAAAGCGAGATATGGACAAAGCATTTCCGGGGGTCTCCAGCCAAAAACGTTGAGAACCCCTGCATTATTCAACTGGACATGTCCTGCAGTCATTTCCGACATACATAGCCGATTACAGTACTTGCGTGCTCTGCTTGCGCAAGTAATAATAATAACTAGAACTGCACTCTGTCGAGTGCCTACTTGCTTGTTGCACACAGTGCGCAAGCAGAGCGTACTGTAGACCGCTAAAAACTTTCAAATCTCAGCCTCTCTGTGATGGTTTGATGTGTATGTCCCTTTAATCCACTCGACACTGAAACATATCATCATTACGTCACCAATTATACCCTGGCATTGGTACATATTTTCATCACGTCATGGGACATACTGTACGCATCGTAGAACCGGACGAAAACATACCTGCACGGTCTGTTTCCGTATGTCCCGTGGCAGCATATGACGTAATGATTACTTATGCCTGTTATGGCAGTGGTGATGTCAGATTACATACATGTATACATAGTAGAGTTCTCAATCTCTGCCCGAATCCGACCCTACCCGACCCGGGTAGAGCCTCGGGCTCTGTGATTTTCTTTTTTATTATTATTATTTTATTTGTATTTATTTATTATATGAAAGAAGGGACATCCGCACACTGCCACTTGCTAGTTCAGAGCACTTTATTGAGCAACGTTTCGGTCTTGCGACCTTCCTCAGGCCTCACCTTCTTTCACATTGTATACTCTCTGTCATCATCGCACCTGCTCCAAATTGCCTGCCGGGTGTGCGGAAGTCTTCTCTCTACATATATTTATTTATTATAAAAATAACAATTATGTTGTTTGTGTAATGTATTTATGAAGAGGGCTGAGCTGGTGAATGTTGGCGATTAACTTTTACAGTTTAGGTGAGGAGGTCTACATGGTAGAGGAGGAGGCAGCAGCAGCAGTTCAGGCAGTTCAGCCAAGCTATTATGGGAGAAACATTGTCAGTAAACAACTTGTCAGCACACATACAGCAGCATTCAAGACCGGCTGGAGAGTCTTTAGAGATTCATTGGGGCAGCCTGATAATCATGAATTGCAATAATCCAGTGTGGTTACAATTATTTCTACCTTGTCGTCGCTGTTATTGTCCAGTCGTCACGGCAACAAGTCAACTACTTCTCTACACATTCCACTACACAGTAATTGGATGCTCAGGCGCGGGTGGAAGGAATCACTTAACATCAATAAACATCTGGTCCCTGGAGATTAGCGCTGCCATGGTAAAGGACTGAGGCGTTTGACACAATTTGCAGGGGTTGGCACTAAGGTCTCAGAGCACTTGCCCGCTAGCACAGGTCATTTTCTACCCAAAGGTCTTGCCCACTTGCCCGAAGAGTAAATTGTCCATTAGGCTATAAAATGGTGGGTTAAATTTGAATTAACTTTCAATTTAACACTTTTTTTTTTTACTTTCTGGGGCTGTGTGATAAAAAAGTAATCTAACTTTTTATGCCAAATTCCAGGTTGCAACTCGAACAGTGCTGAGTCGGCTCAAGCTAACTTGAGCCACGAGAAACAACACCGAGTGAGCTAAAGCGAGCGAGTTGCCGTGTCGAACGTTGCAGGGTCGAACAGGGCCGGTCAAAAATTATAGGGCGGTTAATGGGGAGGATTTCATTGTAATATGTAAAGATTTGGGAGTTTTCTAGTAGTTTATGTACAGAATTGCCAATAGTGTTTTTTTCTCCATGTTGGGTGAGATTGGGTTGATAGAACTGTGGTGCTCATATTTTACATTCCACAGACCAGAAGACAGCACTCTTCACTCTTCACTTTATTTGACCTGAAAGTGGGGTACTTGGGCGAGTTCCAGGGGGTCCTTAGTTGGTCTATGCAGTGATCGATGAATATGCATTTGTTACTTAATAAAGATGGGGTGCAATGGCTTTTGGGTCATTTTATTTTGAATTTTCAGTCTTAAACAGAACATGTGCTTCTGAACCAATCAGAGCGTCAGGGTCGTAGGTTATATGGGACGTAGCTATGCGACACCTGGAGTTGTTTGTTTATGAAACTTTGCAAGTCATGACAGATACAGACATGCAGCTACTACATGGCTTATTTCTAACCTATAATGTTTTCAGATACATATTTTAGCGTGCTGATTAAAATCAAAATGAGTAATACACTGGTTGTCATCTTGAATGAGATTAAAAAAGTAGTTCTGTAATCAACATCAGCTGTGTTTGGCGGAACGCGCAGAATCAAACGGGTGAAGGAAACAATATAACTTTGTATTCATGCGGGGCTCGACACGTCATCACGCATCACGTTTTCGTTCAAATCTGTTCTTGAGAGATTACGTCCACTCTGACTCTGCCCTCTCCTCACTGACCTCATCTCTGTCATTCTCTCTTCCTCTCATTATTCATCATTTCCAAACTATTTCCTTTTCCACCCCTGCCCTCTTTGGTGCTTTTTTCCCCTTCCTATCCATATTGCTTTTTCTGTCTTCATGAATCCCAACCTCCTCTCTCTCTCTCTCTCTCCACACACACACACACACACACACACACACACACACACACACACACACAAACAGGGCAAAGATGTATTGTTGAGAGGAGAGCAGCAATAAGAGCCTTCCCACGACCCCACTCTCATCTGAGGCCACACACACACGGTCAGAAATACGCAGCAGATGAGAGGCAACAATTTCCTTTCCCTTTCACCTCGTAAATCAATCAGGTCAGCCAAAGCTATTTTTCTGGCTGTGCGTGTGTGCGTGCGCGCGTGTATGTGTGTGTGTGTGTGTGTATGTATGTGTGGCGCGTCCGTGTAATGTCTGCGTCTGTGTCAGATGTGTACTATGTAAAGATGGAGTTGTGGCCTATGCGTGTGTGTGCATTGTGCGTGGGTGCACGCTTGCTTGAGTCCGTGCGTGTCCAGTTTGGTAGTTATGGACGCAGAATAGCTTACTTCTGATCCCATGCCATGTGATTGATCTGTCTTTATGTGGTCTAATGGCACTTTAACCACTCTCCCTCACCCCATTTACACACTAGATGCGCTTGCCCTGCGACTGCATCTCGCCTTCACAAAAACCCAAAGGAAAGTGGGCACTCCATCCTCCCTAATGTCTTTTATTATGGTTTTAATGGCCATATGCCCCAAAGTGAGGAGAGCGAGAGAGTGAACGAAGGAGATGGAAAGAGAGAATGTGGAGTGGGCAGAGAAAAGGAGAGTGGGTAAAGAAAACAGCAATGGGGTTGAGGGAAATCTACACAGTGAAATGATCAGTTCATTGATGTGTATACTCTGCCTTACCACTTCCTTACTATTTTGAGCTCACAACGTGTCGATGTATCGTCTAGTTTTTCAAAATAGTAAAAATCAAACTTGTGTGAACTGAAGGGCACTTTTATCATCATACATCATCACATTTTGTGCTCAGCAAATCAAATCATCACAAAAATACTTCCGGCCACACCTTTGGTGTCTTCAGTTTTCTGCCCTCTCTTTTATCTTCAATGTGTACTGTGCTCAGCCAATCAAATCATCGCTATGGGGTGATCAGGCAATTACAAGCCAATGCTTGTGTTCACACACAAACCCGGAAAACTGGGCATAGGAGGGGCTAGCGCCCCTCAAAAAAGGCAAAGGAGTTTAGGTTTAAGGGGTAGTGACGAAAATAGAGCCATGGGAGTTAAACTGACTCATGGGGATTTCACTGCAAGAAGGGAGAAAGATCCATAGACAATAAATGAATAACAAAAGAACGAACATAGAATATACTGTAGGAGAGACCATGGAGATATCAACCCAGTCTCCAAGAAAGAAACCTTACGTTTGACATTTTGTGCAAACCGTTTATACGATGCATCTCAACATCGCAACGCAGGCGCGCCGTCAGCAGTGGGCTTGAGCCCTGTGAGATGCCCCTGAGCGAGGCGTCAGCTCAGTGAGTGTAGCTGCACCAAGCAGTGTAAAGCTTGGTGCTGCCATGTCAGCACCGTTCCCGTTGCATACCGATAGGCAGTGGTGTAAAGCAAGTGCATTGAAGCAAGTACTGTACTTAACTAAAACATTTTTTTCTTTTTTTTTTACTTTAGTATTTCCAAATGTCATTACTTTTACTTTTACTCCACTACAGCTCAGTGGCTATTGTACTTTGAACTCCATTACAATAATTTGAAAACTTTTACTTTGTAGATTTTTATTATTATTACAAAACACACCTAGAAAATAGCCTAGAAAACCTAGATGCCTCATTGTCCGCGCTGCAGGTCAGTGAAGCGACACTTCAGTAGGGCAGAAGTCAAGCGGAAGTGCGAAGCCACACTGCGTCGCTGCCACTCAAGTGACCACTGGCCAACCACAGCACATCTTTTCCAGGGACTTGTCAGAGCAGAGTCTTCTAACGCAGGGGTTCCCAACCTTTCTATTCCCACAGACAGTTCTTAATGTGTTTAAGGTGGGGGCCTGGGGGGATGCATCTCGCATCATCTTACCAAAACACAGAAGACAGTTGACTCAATCAATGACTCAAGTAAGCTACCCGCCAAAGCCAGGGGATTATTTCTAACCTATACACAACCTATAGCCTATACATATTTTAGCGTGATGATTAAGTTTAAAACGAGTAATACACTGTCTGGATGCCATCTTGAATGAGATTAAAAAGTAGTTCTGCTACTGCTTTATCTCTTACATGAATAATGGATGAATAAGAATGTATTAACAGCCGAGGCTGTGTTCTTTTCTCTCTACAGCTATAGGAATATACATATTTAAAAACTGCTTTTAAATACTGTAATTGCACCAATCGACGAGAAGTTTCAATTACATTACACTGCTTTTATAGCCCTTATAGTGGTTCATCGCCATGGATCTAAACTTACGCCCAAGCACCACTGCTGCACAAAATTATTCAGAAAAGCACTGTATTCCGACCTTTAAGGCATGCGTTCATGTTTGTGTCTCCCAGTGACACTATCTTCTGTCTATCCAGGTTTCACTGTAGGCCTACGTTTGAGACAGTCTGCTACTCTGTGACTCAATTTGACTTAATTCTGCATTTCCTGGAATAAGCCTGACAGGTCTGAATAGAATTGCCTGCTCTCCACGATCCTCTGTGTGTGTGTGAGTCAAGCAGTGTTAATTTTTTTCACAATATTTCGATTTAGTCTTAGTCTTTTGAATAACACACCATTTAGTGGCTTAGTCCTATTTAATCTTCTTTAGTCTTAGTCTTAGTCAACAAAAATAACACTGGAGTCTAGCAAACCTCTGGGGCAGCCTGAGCAACCGCCTATGTCTTGCACTACTGTTTGATGTATCCCATCAATCCCCCTCCCCCGCACCCCCGAGCTCAAGCCTAATTACAAGGTAATTACATCTCAGTGCTGAGGGGTGAAACTGACATTCATTGTGCTTATAATTATATTTGCACTACTTGCACCGAGCAGTGGTGGGAAAAGTACTGAATTGTTTTACTTAAGTAGAAGTACCAATACTGCAATTTAGAAGTACTTCGTTACAAGTAAAAGTACGGAATTGAAAATGGACTTGGGTACAAAAGTATCGGCATCAAAATGTACTTAAAGTACTACAAGTAAAAGTACTCATATTGCAGAATGTCCCATTTCACAAGCTCAAAATGTGTACAAAATCTATTGAAAATAGCCGATCTACAATCTACAATGCATTGTGAGCTTGTAGATCAGCTTTTTCAAAGCCGAAATGTATAGGGTGGAAGTGGTTAACCCATTTAGGCCTGACGTCGAAATAAAAAAAATCGTTCCCTCTGAATGAATATATACCTATTCAAAGATTGTTTTTACGATTTTTCAAAAATAGCAGACCTACAAGTGGCGCGCTATGAGCTTGTAGATCTGCTATTTTTCAATAGCTAAAGTACCGTATAACAGAATGCCTGAAACACCAAAAGGGGTTCCCGCCCAAAATGTACTGTATCTGTTTTCTAATCAAAATTAAAATCGCCAAAGTAACTAGTAACTAAAGTTGTCAAATAATTGTAGTGAAGTAAAAGTACAAGTTTTGGCTCTGAGATGTAGTGTAGTAGAAGTAAAAGTACTAGAAATTGGAAATACTCAAGTAAAGTACAAATACCTCAGAATTGTACTTAATTACAGCACTTAAGTAAAAGTACTTTACTACCTAAAGTACTTTCCACCACTGGCACCGAGTAAAGGTTCTGTGTGCACATGCGTGTTTATTACCCCTGGTTGATGGATTACTGAGGTGGAGCACCACACCTACCATCAGCTCCCAGTACTTATCCCCCTGGTTGATGGATTACTGAGGTGGAGCACCACACCTACCATCAGCTCCCAGTACTTATCCCCCTGGTTGATGGATTACTGAGGTGGAGCACCACACCTACCATCAGCTCCCAGTACTTATAAGGTCTAATAAAGGCCATCACACCACGCTTAGGACCTCTTGATTAGAGTTGATGTGTGCTCGTTGGCGCATTAGGCTTTTTCCCTTCCTTCTAGGTAAAACAGAGCTTCTATCAATGTGATGGCATCAATAACAAGTGTTTTAAAAGCAGGGCTCAGTTTGGTCTAAATGAAACATACCATTACAGCAGTAAATCCTGGAGAGCTGTCTCTTAGCTCCCACAATGGCATAAAGACATCAAGCTTTTATGTGATGGGGGGAGGAGCGTTCAAGGACACGTAAAATACTGTTATGGATAAAATATAAAGGTTTTAAAGGCCTACTATGAAAGCATTTTTGCCCATGCATGATTTAAAACACATTGTAAATCAATTGCACAGGTGTGACTTGTCATAAAAATCAATGTCAAGTGACATGAAAAGCTGTCTTATCTGTTGAAGGGAGAATGATGTGTAAGAAAGACATTCAGTCAGTGTTGCTCACTGATGCGGATCTAATGATTTATGCCTAGGCTTGTGTTGCTTAACAGATGTATTGTACTGGATCTGTAGTCAAATGAAGTACAATTTATTCATGAAACTCTTTGAACAGGCGGGTCACAAATTGTTTCACAGAAATCAAACAACGATATATGCTGAGACAGTCAGGCAGATGGGAAAAAAATTGACGAACCAATCGAGAGATAATAACCTGGTATTTAAAAGCCTGCATGGATAAATTGATTAATGTACAGTATGTTTGTATGTTTGATGGGTGAATGCCGTGCCGCTGCGTGTGTGCACACAAGTTTGTGTCTGCATGATGCATCCCTGCACGGTATTGTGCCCATACTTTATGTGATTTTGTCACTGGGGAGTGGAAAAAAATATGCTTGTGGAAAAAAAGTGATAATGAGAAAGTTGTGTCAGCGCCTTGCTTTTATTGTGGGCACTTGTCTGGCATTCTGATCAATAGGACACAGTTTTACGCAGCTCTCCTTTGCTGTTCAGCCAGGGAGCGGATCATCCGTCAAGATGCGCTTAGTGAACGATCCCATAAAATGCTAACTATCGCTTGCTCACAGTCATAGATAGTCCCCTGTTTGGCCCGGTTGCCGTTTGTACCGGTCCGTGGATCAATAAGCACAAGGCTGTCAGACTGGAAGTCAGCTTCATCGCTCTCTGTTGGGATATCAGTGTGAACCTTTAACGCCTTAATGTGTTTCTGCATTAGCCCTGGCCCAAAGATCCTGATCCCTTTAATGTGTTTGTGATGGAACAACGGGGTTGAATAAAACAAGTCCTGATCAATCAGCCTTTTAACTGACGGAGAAAAAAAAACCTGCCGGCTCGATCCTTAGCAGCTAGGGCAGGTGTGGGGATCGAGTCACTGTCACACGGCCAGATAAAATGTGGCTGTGGTCGTTACATTTGTTCACAAACACGGAACTATCCCGTACATGCAGTTTTACAGGAGAGCAGAAAAAATACATCTGCTATTATTTGCAGGCAAAAAACAAGTCACCTAAAAGTAATTTGTTGTCTGCATTGCATGATCGAGCTCTGCACGATAAAAATGTCTGTCTCTTAAAAACTAAAAAAGATTTAGCGTTATTATTTCCTTGGTTCATCTTTCAGGTTAGTACTCTACTCCAAAGAAAATGGCTTTATTATAAAATGTAGATTGGAAATGAATACGCTGTAAGCCCCATTGCATATCCAACTAGAGAGTTAAATGAGCCTTAGTGCAGTGGTTTGCTTAAACTACACTATTATTAGTTATCATCCTCCATTGTCAATGAACAATCATTTTTCCGTTTTCAGCCAACTGCAGCCTATACAGTACCAACCATGAACACAATTAGAGTCCATTAGAGCTGGAAACGATTATGCAGTGGTGTTGATAATGTTATTATAAATAGATGCGGTTGTTTGTTGATTTATTTGTTCAGATGAAGTTGATTCCTGTTCAGCTCTAGTTTCTTAATGCTGCATGTAGAATAACTAACAGGATGGCTTTCAGATTATTATTATTTGTTTTACATTTGAGGTGGCCATTCTTCCTTGGCTTACTGGGAGTGTGCCTGCATAGTTGCACAGTGATCGGTCCAGCGAGCGGTGCCCAAAATGAGCTGCTCACAGAAGGACAGATGAACAGACTCCCAGGACCATAATCGCTCGCCTTCGGCGAGCCTGGTGCAGATAATTAACAGTTTAAATGCAGAATCAATTCATCGCAATCCCCCGTTGACTGCCTAGTTTTTCACTAACCTTTGAAGAAGCACCCGGCCGTTATCGTCGTTCCGTTTCCATCACATCCACTTTAAAATGGTGTGATCGTTTGTAATGGTGTTGAAAAAATGGTCCGCCGCGCGACGACAACAACAAGCAGCCAGGAAGAGGGAAGCACGGGCGGAGTCTGGACTCCCATAGAGTTTGCATTGCGCCTCAGTTTCCCAGAAGCCCTAGCAAGCCATGTGACAGAAAAAATAAAGAAAAAACACAAATGAAACAATGAAAACATCAACTTGTGTAACTCGGGAATAGGAGGGGAGGTGTTAAGAAATGTAAGCGTTACCCATTCAATGTAAAGAAAACGTGTTGTCTTCAATTATTCATTACTGCCATGTAGTGCAGCATGGTGGAAATGTAATAGACCAATTGGACAAATGGATCCAATTATATTATAATCATTATGAATCACCAGAAATAAATATTTATCAAAATGTGATAATGTTGTGGCCCTACTGTAGGTTAAAGTGATCCTCTATGTCAAGTCTTCTACTCTGGAAGATAACTAGCTACACGTTTTTAGTTTACTTTAGTTTACTTTTTTGTTTTGTGTGTTTTTCCTTGACACTTGGTAAGCAGAATGCTGGAAAGCATTATTGTGCTGTGTGTGGACACAAATCGTTTCCTTCCCTTCTAGAGAATCAATAATGCATATACTCTGTAACCTGACTGTAGAAAGAAACACTACAGTAAATAACTTGCTGGTTATTATTGATTCTGAATTGAATTTCAATTCACATATTAATCATGCTATCAAGACTGCCTTCTTTCATCTGAGAGAACATATTACCTCATTATGAAGTTGTGAAGCAGATTTCTGCTTCTAAGGCCGACAGCCTTGTTGGAATAAACTCCCACTGCACCGTATAGGCAGCCTTTGTAGTCTAGACATCTTTAAAGCACAGGTCAAGACCTATTTCTTCATTTTAAATCTCTGTTATTCATGTACCGTACTCGCTCTTCTGCCTGATTGCTTTTCTTTCTTGCTCTGTAAAGCACTTTGCGCTGCATTTATGTCATGAAAGGTGCGTTAATAATGTTTATTATTATTATTATTATTATTATTATTAGTAGTAGTAGTAGTATTATATTTTGTATCATTGTCATCTTCCCTCAAGTTGACCACTAAACTCAGTAGCCATTAGGCCATTTATCTCATAAAGCTGAACCTTTCTTCTCGCTTGCTGCACTCATACACAGCAACATGTTACCTGTGTTACATTTCTTAGTAGTTATTTTACTGAGTATGCAGTACCCATTTTTTACCCATCGCTGCATATTATAAGATGGTCCACTTCCAGGTCTTTTCCTTAGACCACCATGTCTTGTTTCCCTGCCTCCATAGTACAGAATGTGAATGGGATTCTCATTGAAAGCCTTTAAATAGTAGATACCTCATACATTTGTGCTTACTACTGCAGGTTGTTTTGAGACTGTGAGGCTGCAGGATGCAGCAAAAAGTCTTTAAACATGCTAAAGGTTTCCCTTCCATTACATTATGTGAATGAGTTTCTCATTGAAAGCTGGCACTATCAACCTGACGTGCCATTTGTCTTTTCCCCCCCAAAATGAGTGAAGAAAATTCACACATTTTCACAAATGTTAAGAAATAGCAAAACATACTGTAGTTGATCTATACAAACTCAAAACATGTTGTGAGCGCACTATTTATCGTATGACATATGTAGGGCACAACCACATGAACTTTGGCTTCCCTATTCTGGGTGTCATAGCCTATGTATTATGTAATAGTCATAATTTGAGGGAGAAAAAGACTGAACCAAGTATAGACCTCCAGGGAACTCTGGTCCTCAAAATACAGAATGGCTAAAGTGGTTAATTGTTTAAATAATGGATTCCACATACATTTGTGCTTGATGTGAGACTGTGAGAGGTGGCAACAGGCCACAGACATTTAATGATTCCCTTAGCTTCAGTCACTTCTACCTTATACCTACCGTGCTCTTTTAATCTAGGTACTTTTTGCCACTTCTGTAAATGTTAAAGCTTCAGATGGCCTTCATAAATGTTTCTCTTGACCACCTGCAGCCAGGCCACTGTGGAAAAAAGCAGCATCTCTGCAGTTTTTTGCTTTACACTGGTGGTATTTTAATTGCTTTTAAATTCCCATTAGTTTGTGCTGATGGTAGCAGATTGGTGTTGACTTTTAAAGAGGCAGGAAAACGCTGCCTCCCTCAGGTCTTGAAACATGGTGAGCCTAATGGTCATTTAGTCCATTTCCCCTTCACCCCTCTGTCTCTGTCTCTGTGTCTCTCTCTCTCTCTCTCTCTCTCTCTCTCTCTCTCTCTCTCAAACCCCTCCTCTTCCCTGAGGGTGATAATTGAATATCAGAATTGGTTTGCTAATGGTTTGGGTTTTGCCTGCACCTGTCAGTCAGATAGATGAACCTTAGTGCATCAAAGGACTAATGCAAAGATATGTATACATCACAAGAGAATATATGGATATGTTGATGGATAAGTGGATCTCTAAAGTTAGCCATGGACGGACAGACAACACCCCCTCCCCCCCATGGCAGATCCTCCGTGGCGGCGTCATTAGGCAAGTACTAGTGTCGAGGCTCACATGCATATTAATGAATCTTGATTTATTCCCATTGCTGTGTTGTCCTCCAAACACAGGTGGTTTTGATTACAGAAATACTTAATCTCATTCAAGATGACATCCAGACAGTGTATTACTCGTTTTAAACGTAGTCATCACGGATTCATGCTAAAATATGTATCTGAAAACATTATAGGTTAGAATTGTTTTTGTCCAGTTAACAGAGTAATGATGAACAAGGTGTCTGTAAAAAAATATATTGTGACAGACATTTTATTTTAAACTTACCTTAAATACTTTTGTTCTTTTGGCTCTTGCAATGTCTGCCTGTCTCACTTTGTAATGGAGGCATAAAGTAGTGATTCTCAACTTATTTAATTTCAAGGAAACCCTGGTTTGAAATGCATGGTCCCCGTACCAGATGTTGAGTAACATTGGCATAAATCACCCTCCAGTATCCGTTCGTGTCAGTACATTAGATTGGTGATTCTCAATTCTAAAAGAACTCCATATCTGTTCAACTTGGAAATAATAAACCCCGGGCGAGTTATTAAAATTAATGTGAAATGAAGCATAGGGTTCAGCTAAGAGGTGATTCATCCTGGGGTGAGACATTTTCGTGTGAACGAGCCTTAAATATTCATTGACATTGCAGCACCTAACAGACAGTGTGCAGAACAAAATCAGAATCATCTTTATTGTCACATCACAGTTTTACAAGTAAAACAGTAGGTGCAACTCGTTATTGTGCATAGTTCCCATCGTGTTTCCCATTTTTCCAAGAAAACAAAGAAGGGGAAGAAGGGGGGATAGGCTATAGGAGATCAAGGCAAGAAAGAAACTTTAGAAACAAGTTAGGGGTTTCCACATATTTAGAAGCTTGTTTCACATAAGAGAGACCGACAGTAGGAAAGCTGAGAGGGACACAGTGTAGGAGAGACAGAAAGTAGGATTTCTGAGAGGGAGACGGTGTAGGAGAGACAGACAGTAGAAACGACGAGACATCTATCATGTCTTTATCATCATTACTAATACCACTTCAAGCACCATTATCATTTCCATCAGAATCATTGTGAACACCATTTCCCATGTTCTTAATCGATAGTTGCTCTTCTGGATGTGTATTGTCTTCATCATTATCCCCGCCATCATCAGCTCCATTAGTATATGCAGTTGCAGTGCACTTGCAATTGTGTTGTTCCATCACTCCTTTTTTTGAGGGGCACTAGCTTTGATTGTGTCTTTGTGTGTACCACATAGAGATGATTTGATTGGCTGAGCACGGAATGTGATGTATGATGATAAGAGTGCCCCTCACTTAAGATTGTCTTGTTGGGGGCGTGTTGCTAAGTGCTTTAATTGGCCCCAGTATGGCTCGATGGGCATGGCAGCAACACTGGCAGGGTAACACCCACATTATACCTTGCATGTGCTCAAAAGTCACTTATACCTGATTAAATACGTGATTGTGCATCGTGTGGCACATCAGAAACAGAAGATCTACAAGCTCACAACGCAGTGCAGAGCTCCGCCTCCATGTTGTGAGATCTGCTTTTTTCAGTGTGCAATACCGGCATGCAGTATATATTGGGGTGCATACGTTTGTTAGACACAGTCCGACAGGCATTAGTCCGACAACACCGTCACTCCCGACATGTGCGGCCGGTTACAATTAACCTGTGGCCGGGTTAATACTCACCCGTGGGCTCACAACATGCCCGGCAGGTTAAAACTAACCCGTGACAGGTTCAAACTAACTGTGGCTCCTGTGAGGTTAGGTTTAGGGTTGGGTGATTGCAGACTATTAATGTGTAACGGACATGACAAAAATAACAAATTATACAAACTCACAACGTGCGGCAGCATGATCCTATGCCCTAGAATAGGTGGTGTAGCAAACCACTTTTCCCAAAATGTAGCTATGCTTTATTTTTGCTACACTGCCAGTCTTTGGGCATTGCATAAGAGACTCATTATTGCACTAAATGATTGTTACATAGGCCTGGATCTTTTTTCCATGGAACGTTTTGGAGAATTTTGGGAACCCTGTCCCTGACTACAAGTGAATCGTGCTCAGTCAAATTTGTACTTGAAGTTGGAGTAGGCCTACTTGTTTTACAAAAAATACGTACGTATTTGAAAGTATGTGCTTTTAAAAATATTAGTATCCAAAAAAAGTATAAATGATAAATTATATGATATTATAAGATATTTTCCCAAAGATTTCTGCTATAGATATATCTCATATCTACAAGCTCAGCTGTAGATATGAGCTTGTAGATATGCTCTGGAGAGAGAATTTTCACTATTTTTGAAATGGGGCATACTGTAAGTAGTTTTGAAATGCAGTGAAGTGAAAAGTATTGTAATATTTGTCTTTGAAATGTCTTTGAAAGTGGAAAAAAATAAAATAAATTAAATTAAGTACACGTAAGAGGAATATAGGCCTACTTAAGTAAACGTATTCTGTAAAGTTACCACCACTGGAAGAGAGGGAGGGAGGTTGCTGCTGTGTGGAATTGAATTTATCCGCTCGGTCGCTCTGTTGCTGTTCATGTACAGAACTGTATGTGTGTTAAATGCCGCTCAGGTCTGTACGTGGTGATCGCTCCTTGCCAGTAAGTCTATAAAGTGTGCTCACGTCACGTCACGATGATCGCGGTCGCTGTGGCGTTCCAGTGTGGCAAATTACCCAGCAGCCATCTGCCATAACTCCCCTGCACACACAGCTGCTCAGTAGGGCCGCATTGATTGGACCGGTACACAGCAGGTTAGATCGGTTTGATTGGATGATAGTTTCAATCTGTTAAGACCTGGGGCCGATTCTACTTTAATATCTTCTAAATCCTAACAGTTTTCTGAACAACTTTGTGTTGCTATATCAGTGGTTTTAATGAGTTAATATGGGAGCATCTCTTGGTATTTGCAGACAACCACAGCAATTTGTTGGTAATAAATTGGATATGGCCAAATTTATGAAAACCCTCTAGTTTGACTTGTCACATGCTACTTAAAGCAAAAGGAAATCTAGAAAATAATTGCCTTATAGGATGTCTATGGTGGCCATACTGTACAGGCCATTTTATAAACTTTCCCCTCAGACAATTCCAGGCAACTTTTTTCTGTTTTGCAGGATAAAATGAAGATACAAAATCATTTCTTGTACTAATATTCTGTTTCTCACGTATCGGTCTCTAGCTATGCTACTAACGCACGCAGGCACGCATGCAGGCATGCACGTAGGCACACACACACACACACACACACACACACACACACACACACACACACACACACACACACACACACACACACACAGAGAGAGAGAGTTACATTGGCTTTTCATGTTACTTTTCCAATTACACCACTGTAGCGGAACCGCCACTGACTTGAATGCAACAACCTGCACCGTGAGAGTGTGTCCGTGTGTATAGTGTGTCTTGTATCAGGTTGTGGGTGGATGCGTATACATGCGTGTCTGTTTTAGAACAAGATAATGTGTCTCCTACCCTCTGCTATCCTCTCCTCTCCTGTCCTCCCTTCTTCTCCTCTTCCCTTCTCTGCTCTCCTCCCCCCTCCCCTCTCCTTGTGTATTTGCCATACAGTATGTTACAAAAAAGTCCATGGTTTAAGAAACCGTGAAGTGCTTAGTCGTGGCTCCCCCATGCCCGCTCATCCAAACAGTAGGAACATGCACATCAACTCGGACAACAACACACAGCTAGCACACATGAGTCACAGCACACGGATCAGGACCATAATGGAACACGAACAACAGTTAAAGTGCAGTCGGCTGTGAGTGTACTGAGACAGCTGGCCTGGGGGAAGAAGATGTTGTTAGACCTTCAGGTCTGTGTTCGTATGCTGCAGTACTCTGCCCAATTTACTGTCTGGGCATTTATCAGACAGAACAACTACAGAACAACTGTTACGTTCAGAGTTTAGCCACTTTCAACCACTTCATTTCGCTATTCGAGTGGCAGGCTGTATGGGTATGAACGAGCACATTGAAAATACGTATAGTTTAGCATGTTGTCACCCCTATAGGAAAAACATGACATTGCTATAGTTTAAAGCAAGGGTTTTCAACCTTTTTCATTATTTATTCTGCATTTGAGCCAGGGACCACCATTTTCAGACTTCAGAATGGTTTGTTGTTGTTGGATAAGATTTTGTCCACAATTCCATGCTGTATTGATGTAGTTACCATAGGAGAGATAGGCAAACGTTGATCAAAATAACAATTCTTCTACATTCTCTAATTGTGTAGACTTCTTGTAAATTAAGCAATGCAGTTTAACAATAATGGAAACCAAATGGACCCGTATCATTTTACGCACTCAAGAGTTAAAGCTCTAAAAGGGTCCATTTGGTTACCAACTCCATTTGGCTGGGGTAGGGACCAACTGGAACCCCCTCAAGGACCACTGGTGGTCCCCGGACCACTTGTTTAAAACCACTGGTTTAAAGGTTTCAATTCATATTCCAGATAAGACACAGACCAGTATCCACTGGGGAATGTGGACCAAAATGATGCAATAGCACTACAGTACAAGATCGGCATGAAACGGTTTCAAATTGGCATGCACTATCACAGTGAACACTGTTTCAGCTGCTCTGTTTTTAGACGTAATTGGCAAATATAATGAGACGAGACAGACCTCTTGTGTTTGCTGGTTAAGGTGTGTATGAAGGGGATGAAGTGAGAACAGTGATCTTGACGGTGCATGTAGGTTAGGAGAATGGTTCCCAAACTTTTTCATGTCAGGGACCCACAAAATGACAGTTATTAGACCCCTATTTGAAAATATGGGACCATAACACGCTGAGAGTGTACTACTTTGGGAACCACTAGGTTAGGAGGCATGCTTCTCCTCAGTGCTGCCTCGCTGATGCAACAACTGGAGGTATGCTTCTCCTCAGTGCTGCCTCGCTGATGCAACAACTGGACGGGACTTCCTCAGTAGGTGAAGTTCAGACAAACAGGTATCTCTGGTTCTCTGCAGTTTTGGCTGTATTTTTCCAAATACCTTAAGCCGTGCTTGCGGTCAATACACTAAAGACCAGCAACACCCGACTGGAATGCAACATGTTGCAATGCTATTAACAGGTTCAACTATTTTGTGCAGTCTGAATTGCCCCTGAGAAAGTAAGTGTTGGTGTGAGTGCTGGTGGAGCTGGTGCTGTGGGACCTCTCCTCTCCGCCTGCCTGCCTGCCTGCCTGCAGCGTGTGCATGTCTTTCTGTCGATCTCTCTCTCCTCCATTCTCTCTCCCTCTTCTCTGGTCTCTCAAGAATAATTACACCGGAGGGTGTTAATGGGCACCACTATGGTGCTGAATGGGACTTTGCGTGTGTCGGTTGGTTGGTTGACTGGTTGGCTGGTGAAATACGTTTCCCCATAATTAATAACCATTGGCCTTTTTATTGTCCCACTGTGCTCATGTCTGATATAATGGGAGAGAAATGGAGACAAATCTGGGTAGATGGACAGGATAGGATTGGATGCCTGCTCGGGTGAATGAACTGCATGGCTGAAGGGACGCACATTCATACAGGCACACACATTCGTGCTGTGCACTCCCGTGGCAGCATATGTGTGTAACGTGTACGGAAATGCAATCATATAGACCTGTGTGTCCATATTATTACACGCAGGTGCATACCTGTAAGGGTCCATTGGGTTACAAGCTGACAACGCATGTTGTAAATGAAATTAATGTGTTTTACTTGGTTGGTTTTGGTTGGTTGGTTTCTGGGGTATACTATACGTACCTCCAACGTGAAGATAAGATAATATATTTTATTGTCACTGTATGGAACATACAACGACACTTTGTTTAGTCCAGTGCATCCATACAAACAAACAGCAGTATCAGCAAAGAAAGAAAGAAAGAAAGAGACTGATCAACACCAGAGCAATACCATGTCATCAACTTTTCGTCCACTCAAAGTCTTATCAAGTCAAGTCATCACAGTCTGTTGCCAATAAAAATTAAAAACATCTATGATGCATAGCCTACACAAAATGACTCTTTGTAACCCGGTTGGTTGGGTATATAGGCTAATATGTTTTGGTTTCATGTTTACTGTATAAAAAGAAAGAAAAAAATAAATGTATACCTACCTTGTATTTATTTAATCTGTAATGTTTTATTTGACCTGTTATTGTAAAGGGTTTTATTTTACTTACTTGAAGGAATTGTGTGTGAGTGTGAAGCCCGACACACACCGGCTGCGTCCCGCGCGGCGCACACAGCCGCCTCCATTATTTTCAATGAACCTAACGCACACCGGCTCCGTCCGCCGCGCGGAGCCGCGCCGCGCCGCCTGGCGCGCCGATAGAACACAGTTCTATTTTCCAGGCGGCGCCGCGCGGCGCCGCGCAGCAACGCGCCGCGCCGCAGACGGTCGCAGCCGGTGTGTGGTGGCTGGTGGGCTTGAGTGAGTAGATTGGGCACAGGTGTGGGGCATGGAGTAATGAGTGGAGAGAGAGCAGAGCAGCACACTGAGCACAGAGTGAATAGAGGAGAAATGTTTTTGACAAGAAATTGATGTAACACACGTTGTTTTATAAGTCTTGACCAGATTAGTGTTGGTTTGAGTTGCAAGTGGTGGACAGTGATTTCTACAAGTTACAAGGACGTTTTCACGCTTCACTGTGACTGCATGTGTATGCTGTTGGCATGCTAGTTGGCTAAGCTAGTTGGACAGTGTATCATGATAGTGGGAGGAGGAGGTAGCCTGTTTAGCTAAAGCAGTCAACTCCTAAGCTACTAAACCTTCCTGAAGACGTCGCCAGAAGCAAGACATCCCAGATAGCGGGTTGAGCTACCAGGCCGCACATACATCAAAGACACAGTGATCTCTGAACAACACCACCACCATTCTTCTGAACTGTAAGTTGCACTTTGACTCACAAGAGTGAAGACACAGGCCTGCAACGTTTTTGAGTACTCATTTTATTTTGTTTATTTTTACATGCCGGCTAGATATAGGATTCTAAGGTTTAAGGTTTCAATAATTTTGTATTCACACAGGTTATTGTATTGCAAGTGAACAGTGCATTTTCCTGAAAGTGTTTCTGTATTGATCAAAACGCACAGTTAACTTTTAAACATATTTATTTCATTGTATTTGAATGACACTAGGATTCATTTAAATTGTCCTTCATACACTAGGATTCATTTAAATTGTCCTCCTTCATACACTAGGATTCATTTAAATTGTCCTGTCATACACTAGGATATATTTAAATTGTCCTCCTTCATACACTAGGATTAATTTAAATTGTCCTGTCATACACTAGGATATATTTAAATTGTCCTCCTTCATACACTAGGATTCATTTAAATTGTCCTTCATACACTAGGATTCATTTACATTTGGTATACTCTCTTATTTCACTCTACAAAATAGCAGATCTACAAGCTCACAACGTGTCGTGGTGTGAGCTTGTAGATCGGCTGATTTTGGCAAACATTTTCCCCAGAATAGGGATGCTCGGGTTTCAAGTGGTTAACACAAGTGTAATTTAAAACATATTTTGATTATTGTGATAATCACTTTTTTTGTTGCCACAATAATCGTGACATGTAATTTTCATATCGTCCCATATCCCTACCTGGAGTGTGTAGAGCTACACCCTGAAGGGACTGGGAGTGTAGAACTCCAACCTGAAGGGACTAGTGGGAGTGTGTAAAGATCCAACCTGAAGGGACTAGTGGGAGTGTGTAAAGATCCAACCTGAAGGGACTAGTGGGAGTGTGTAAAGATCCAACCTGAAGGGACTAGTGGGAGTGTGTAAAGATCCAACCTGAAGGGACTGGGAGTGTGTAGAACTCCCTTGAAAGTGGATGAGCTGTATCCCTGCCAGTGGTGTAAAGTAACTAAGTACAGTACATTTACTTAAGTACTGTACTTATTTAATTTTTTTGGTATTTGTACTTTACTTGAGCATTTCCACTACATCTTCTACTCCACTACGGGCGGTGGTCGCCGCTGGCAGGGCCGCTTTTTAGGTAGTGCGGACAGCCCCCCCCCCCCCCCCCCACCCTCCCTTTTTAATAGGCTTATAAATGTTAACAATCACTTTCCATCTGAGACCTCAAATCTATAGTTTTGCTTACATGTTTGTTTATATATTTCACATTTAGTACTCGCTGAAATTGCATGTATGCGTCCTAAAATCTAGTTTTGCTTACATGATGCATGGATATATTTCACATTTTGTAGCCTAGGCCTACTCGCTGACATTGCGTGTCTGCGTCATTTCAAGCGCAGTGGTGATCATGTGTATGGTGGATGGTGTGCGACTGTGCGAGGGGCAGGCAGGCAGCCCGGCAGTGTGGTGGTGGGAAACTTGAAAGACACAAAGTCGAGTTGCAAAGAAAAAAAGAAGAGTTCAAGACCTCGCTGAGAGTTTCATTTGATACATTCATTACAAAAAGCATCGATCCAACCGCGCCCCAGTCAGCCGCGGGGCCCCGCATCGAGACAACCGGAAAATGTCTACAGCAGAAGGTCATACTGTATGAAGAAGAGTAGGCTATGTTGATTTGGATTTGCAGCGCGAGGCCCGTATTCATAACCATATCAGGAGGACGGTGATATTCATATTGGCAGCAGCAGCAGGCTGCAGACTGCAGTATTGTAGGCTATTTGCTGAGCTGAGGTTTCTCAACAAAAAGAGGAACGGCACTGTAACGGGACATATAATATATTCCCTGTGAAGTTGCCCCGGGGGTCCCCGTCACAGTTGCAATGTTGCACACATCCTCTAACCAAGTTAAAAATGACACGGGATTATCAAGACATTATTTCAGAATTTGCTGCAAGGAAAGCCAGGAAAATTGAGGAAAATGGACGCCTTGTGAGCTTGTAGATCTGCTATTTTCAAAAGATTTGTATACGTTTGAAAACTTGTGAAAGGAACGTTGTACTTTCTACTTTAAGTACATTTTGAAATACTTGTATCAGAGTAGGTCTACTTCTACATTGCAGTATTGATACTTTTACTTAAGTAAAACATGCATTCTCTCAGCAGCCTAGTCACCTACAGGTGGTGCAGGAAGCTCAGCCTGCTGCTCCATCATGAAGGTCTGCACAGTTCTTCCCAATTTGTTCTTGAGAGCAATTTTGGGATGTCTCTGAATGCACAATTTGTCCAACCGTGTAGTAGTTTTGGCATTTCATGACCTTCAGAACCACAGTTATACACTTGAAGTGACAGCTCACATGGTGAATAATCTGCTATAGCTTCATGTAGGGTGCAGGAGCCTATAATCCTGGTGGACTCATGGAGTTACAATAACTCCCACCCACTTGCATGGAGTTGTTCACCCAATGCTGATGTGCTTTTATTGTGAAGGGGAAAGTTTCTAAACGTCTCAGCCTGCATATTTCCATGTGCTGATCTACAAGCTCACAACGTGTGGTGGACGCGACGCGTTGTGAGCTTGTAAATCTGCTATTTTCAGCATGCAACACCACGTCGTACGACGAAGAATATACCAGGTTTCACGTGGGAGATGTATTTTGTTCGAGGCGATCATGTATGTAGCCTGGCCTGCATACAGTCTATGGCCTGCACACAGCGCTACTCGACGCAAAATAACAAGCTATTGGAAGCTATTTTTCAACAACAAGTTTACCGTGTTTGGGGTCGGGGACGAGGTGCAGTCCCCCATATGTTGTGTCTGCTGTCTCCGTGGATTCAGCGACAGCAATGCACAGCATGCATCATCGTAAAATGTGTGCTAAGTGTGCGCTCCAGGGAAACTTATGTACAGCCGTCAGCCGATGGTGAAATCAGTTTTTTTTTCTTTTCGGGGTTGATCAGTGAGCGCGCCGCCGCTGTTGAACTCACGCGTGTCGTGTGCAGACCAGTGCAGACAGACAGGCAGAGAGAGAGAGAGAGAGAGGAGGCGCGGAATGAGCGAGAATAAAGTAATATTTTATTATCGCGCTAATGCCCGTGCTTCATGGTTGAGGCTGGGAGTGAAAGCAATAAGTAGCACCGGTGCGACCTCGTTCAAATTTAACTCGCACATTAAGAAATTAAGTCGCATATGCGACCTATTAGGTCGCACGCTGGAGCCCTGTATATCGTTTCCAGCCTGTACTGTACTGTGCTGCTCAGATATTAAGATCTTCAGCTGATGCTGATGTGTAAAACATATGCTGTCTTGGCGGTTGGATGGCGCGTGGAGTGCAGCTGTTCACCTTGAGACGTCTTATCTTCCACCAGCTGTGATGCGTCGACATTCTCTACTGTGTAGACAGATGCCCACGCACGACCGCACACATGCACACCCACGCACACACATCCTGTGGTCAATACTGAATGTGTCAATAACAGAGTAGCAGCAGGGAAGTGCAGAGCAGGGCTTGTCTATTCTGCATCAGTCAGTTTGAGATCCATTCAAATTGATCAGACTATAGCTGTAAGCAGCCAGTCAGCCTGTCAGGGTTAATGTCCACAATTATGGTAATGAGTCGTTCTGTGATACAAGAGGTTATTGAAAACCTATAGATTTAAGTAACATCTTGAACCATTACATGAAATAGGGGAAATAGACAATCTATAATTTACAATTTAAGCATTTAGCAGAAGCTCTTAATTCAGACCGATTTTACATTAAGCAAGAACAAAATCATGGCAATAAATCACATGAAACATACGTAAGCTAAGAACGTAACAGTGGAATAGCAAAACTATACATATGAACTATACATACATATTAATACTATGTACATACTGTATACTATAAAGTGCTATCTAAGGGGCTAGGGCAAGTGCTACGGGCCATGATGGAGTCTGAATCTACAAGCTCACAGTGATTTGTGACTTAATTGGCACAGAATGTTCATACATTTTCTTTCTCTGAATGTTCTTGTAACCCAAGGTCAAGATTCTGTGTAATTCAACTGAAGCATTCAAAATATTACTGTACATGAAACTTCATGTGACAAATGATGTGGTATCTGCAAGGAATAGACAGGTTAGCAATAGCTCCAGGAAGTGATGTACCAGGAACAGCTATAAAAGTACAGGAAGTGAGGCGGTAGGGGGTTTATGTATAAAAAAGAGTGTTTGTGGTGGTTTGTCATTAAGGCCAATACTAAACCAGAATCAGATCTTGTTAAACCACTGAGTACAGTGAGTAGTGTGACCGAAGAACTTTGTGAAGGGGAAGAAAGGAAATCTGGTAGAATATCGACAGTTTAAGCTCTGAATCAATCGCACACTTCTTTAGGTGTTCAGTGTTTTGTTTTGGTTGGTTGTTAAGCAGTAATTTTATAGTTCATACAATTAAGTGGCCTTATGTTTATTTATATACAGGCCAGATATTTCTGGAACATGAACCCTAACCCTATGAGTATGAAGATTAATTCTGATATGCATGCATGCATGCGCGTGCACAGCATGCGCACACGCACACGCACACGCACAGACACACACAGACACACACACAGACACAGTGTTTTGCATTATTGATCATTGATTTCTTTGGTTCATGATTGGATCATTGGTTGGTTGGTTGGTTGGTTGTATTGAGTTTAGAGTACTGAACTACTTTGTGGCCATAACGGCATTTGTCTTCATTACAATTTTACTGGTATTTACTTGTTCATATTCAAATACATGGTACCGTTTTAAAATTGTGCAAACATATCTCCTGAGTTGTCTTTAAATAATAGTGTATCAGTGTAACGTTTCTCCTTATACAGTACCACACCTCCTGTACTACCAATATCTTTTGATCATCTAGAGTTCTAGACCCACAATTACTTTTACTTACTATTACACTTATTTATAGTAAGGTATGCTACATTTGCCATTTATAACATGCCCAGGATTGGGACGTTGGGGTTCATGTGGTTAAAAAGAGGAGAATCACATTGAAAGAGTTAAATAATGTAAAAATGTGTTAGTGAAGGAGAGAGAGAGAAAGACAGATCGAAGGACAAATAGCACAGGCATGAAGTTAAACCTGAGTAGTCTTAAAGAGAGGAAAATTAAATGCAAATGGCAAGAAAAGGGATGGAAAACAAAGCAAGGGGTGAGAGGAGTAAAAGAGAGAATAGTAAGGGAAGCAGCATGGCTGAACGGTAACCAAGTCTATTCACAAGAAACACACTAATTGTTAATAATGGAAAAATGCACACCCTCAGGTGTCTCCAATTGCAGAGTTGTGTGTGTGTGTGTGTGTGTGTGTGTGCTTTGAGGAGACGAGACCTGGCTGGGGAGGTTATTAGTAACCATCCACACTCGTCTCCGCATGATTCATTCATGCTGTAGTCCAGACTCCACACCAAGCTCAGAAAAACATGCACATATCCAACCTACATACTCATTATATGCACACGGGTGAACACACACACTATACTTGTGAGGACCTCAATATTAAAATGGCAATTTTAATGAAGAAGCCCAACAAAAACACACACACACACACACACACACACACACACACACTCCGCACCCCACACACCAGCAGCACCTGACCTCCCTCTCTGTCTCTCTCTTTCTTTCTTTCTCTCGCAGACGCATGCACAAAGACCAGCTAATCTTGAGCACAGGTGGCTGGCTCATTGGCAGCAGATGAGTAGTGATTCATATCAGACGCGTGGAAATGGGAGTCTAATGGGAGTGGGGATCAGTGGGAGCTCCTGTCTTCCTGATGGAAGATTTCCACTCAGCCACAATGATTCTCATCATAACACCCTTTGAATGTAGCACGGATTTCTCCCATGCAGGGCAGGAAAGGGGCAGATCATAGTTTCAATAGGAGATAGTATCTCAAGGCAGTGATTAGTGGTAATGAGTGGCACGCTTTGTACAGACATGCGCAGATGAAGTTCTGTCAGGGAACTCAGTGCTGTTGTTGGCAGCCGACCGTTGGGCTGACTCAGCTCCATGCTTGGTAACTCGCTTCAATCACGGATCGCTCTATTTCAGTGGTTTTCAACCCTTTTCCTATCAAGGTCCATTATTTATTCAGCATTTGAGCAATGGACCACCATTTTATGAGATGTAGCCTCTCAGACTCAGGACTTAATAGTCTGTTGCTGTTGGATGAGATTTTGTCCACAATTCCATGCTGTATTGATGTGATACCATTAGGAGAGACAACATGCGAATGTTGATCAAAATAACAATTATTCTACATTCTATAATTGTGTAGACTTCTTGTAAGTTAAGTAGGCCTAATGCAGATGTTTAGGGGGCCTCCCCGTCTCGCCAGCATTTTATTGAACAGGAAAAAAAATGATCCAATTTTGTCCTTCATCCTGTGTGAGTTCTCTCTCCCAAGTGGATCAAATTGGTGTACCAATCTGTAGCTTATTTTAACAAAGGAACATGGTTTACCCTACCTGTAAGACATGCAGGGAAGATTGAAGGGTGTGATTGATGTGCAACCATGGTGCTATTAGTGGGGGCGATCCATTGTTTGTGTGTGTATACATTGGTACACTCACAACTTAAATTAACATGCAGGACTTCACAGTGCACTCTCTACAGCAGTGGTTCCCAACCTTCTTTCCTTGGAGCCCCCCCTTGTTCCGACACAAGTTGGACTTACACATGCACGTATGTGCTCGTGTGTGTGCGCACACACACACACACACACACACACACACACACACACACACACACGCACTTAAGTCCTATTAGTTCTTGAGGAGCGTCAAATCATGATGCATTGACTATTTACCACTTTATTTATAATACATTTTCTAAATGTGTCAAAGTCCCTGCCCACCACCAAAGAGCTTGTGTCAGGCGTCTATATGCAAACACAATTGGCCCGTGTTCAAGGGGGAGATACTGGTCATTGCACAGTACTCCTATACGGGCTGGGTCGGCACCTGTCAGCAAGGAGTGTGGGGTGGGAGGAGTAGAATGAAGACTATGTCCTCCCAGTGGGGGCTCCTCACTGGCAGGTGAAGTCAGTAGGATATGACAGCAGTAACACCAAAGGAATGTGTGGGGAGGATTCAATTGGCAAAACGACCTCAAGGAGGACATGGACCACAGGTTGGGAACCCTGCTCTAACAGTAAGTTCAAAGCATCATAGGAACAAGAAGAGCAAAGAGAAGAGAAAAAGCACAGATAAATACTGTAAAATGACAGTAATGTGTGGGAACGCTCCTGCCAGAAGGCCTTCTGTGCTTTCCCGAGCCTTCCCATTGGCTGACACAGGACATGGCTTTCCGACACGGCTGCTGCCGTGGTAACCAGCCCCTGCATCTCATCACAGCCAAGTCGGAATCGATTTTCGACAGGGGGAAGAGAGCGAGGGAGTTCAAAGAGATAGAGAGAAAAGAACGTGTGTGCGTGCGCGTGAGCGTGCACTCGTCCATGTGAACGAGGGAGTGAATCAGAGAGACGGGGGGAAGGAAAGAGATACATAAATTCAGCGTCACTTGTCACAATTTTTGATGGAGGGCAAAGGGCAAGGGAGGACAGCGAGAGAGGGAGGTGGACTGGACATATAAAAAACAGAGCGAGTGAGAGAGCTCCAGAGACAGAGAGCAAAACGCTGTTGGTGTGGTGAATTGACAAAATGGCGGTAGATGTGTGATGTTTGTTCACGCTGTGTTTCAGAAGACTCAAGTCATTTAACTGGGTCACACTCTGATCAAGAGTTGGGAACGGGTACGTGTGTGTGTGTTACCTATAGTGCAATGTTGAAATATACGATACTATTGCGCTCACTTTCTCTTTCAGTTAGTCAAAAACTTTACAAACTATAGGGGTCGTCCGATTTAATCGCATTTAATGGTCGTCCGATGTCGATCTTGGCGCGGAAACTGCTAACGTTCCTGGCAATCAGTGCATAATTAGATTCATCTCGGTGGTTTAGCCCACTGGATCAACCTTATTATTCTGAAGTGGGACCTTGAGACCTGGACCAGGTCCATTTGGTTCGCTTCCTGGACCCCACTTTGAGAAACATTGTTTAATAGCCCCACAAAGAGGCTCTATAGGCATGACGATGACATAAGTTTGGTCTAGTTGAGAGTAAGGAACCGTGTGCAACTATTGGGCCTTCCATTAGGCCAATAATATTTTTGAGGGCCGCTAACCCCTCCTATACAGCTTTTGTCCGTACAAAATGTCTGCAGCACAAATATTAAATGCCATTGACAATGAAGGAAAATCTCTCTAGTCCATGAAAAAGCTTGCATATACATTCAGGCTCCCCAGGACCTTTTTTGTGTTATCCTTTTATCAATCAATCAATCAATCAATCAATCAAAAACTCCTGCCGCCACTGCCTAGTTCCTGCTCCTTTCCTCCACCCTAGCTCTCTTCATCCCCCGTCCTCTCCTTTACTCTCCTCTCCGCTGCATATCTCTTGCTCCCCCGTCGCCTCCTGTCATCCGTGGACAGAGAGACACAAGAGAGCACGGCGGAGGAGAGGGAAAAACCAGAGAGAAAGAGGGAGGGAGATATTGACAGAGGTGAGGAGAGGAGCACATGCACACAATGCTAAAGAGAGAGAGAGATTCCAGACACAGAGCTGGCACCTTGTGGAGGCTGAGAAAGAGAGAGTGACAGACAAGGAGACGGAGGTGACGCATATATCGCTCCGCAGAGAGATGGAGAGAGCAGAGCAAAGAGGATGAGCGAGGGATGGAGGACAAATGGCCATTGATTTGGCTCAGTGAGTAGAGATGGAGGGATGCTCTCTGGGTAATATGGGCTTTGTGGAAAGGCATCTCGTATTACCCAGAGGACCATGGGGGCTGATGGGGCGCCATGGGCTGAGCGCAGACCTCATTCTCTCATCTTTGCCTTCTATCTAATGTTCCCTCTTCTCTCATCTGCTATATTATCCACCTATCCATCCCTTCTTTTCTTCTCCTGTCTGTAGTGAGCGAGAGAGTGAGCCTGGGGTTGGACTTGGTCATTTTAGTTTCACATAAAAGCCATTAAAAGTAATTTATACTTTGTGAAAGCCGCACACAAATTGCAGCCGTGTGCGTGTGTGCGTGCTCCTTATTATAGTAACTTATTAGGAATATAGTACATTCGATTTACATCAGACTCCACAATGTTGGGAAACTAATGGAGATGACTCTATGTATGGTTCCTCTCCAACAACAACGATTCAACCTTGAGTTGAACACAAGCCACTTTTTCAGATTTGGTTCAATTCTTTTTCATCCCCAAGTAGCTTGACAGGCATCAAAACCAAAAAGTTGTTTGATCTTTTGGGCGTTCATGTCATTTGAACGACTGATCATTTGGAAATGAAGGCTGAAAAAATCTCAAGAAGAACAAGGTTTTGTCATGTTGACAGCAGGCCTTCTATATAGATTAATTCATTAATTCAACCTTTCTTTAAATTCTCAAAGAGATCATTGAGGGAGACCTTCATTTACAATGAAACAACAATGATACATCAACACAAGAACAAAGAAAAACAGTTAACAAACAAATTAAAAACAGTTACATGTTGACAGCAATCTGTTAAAACAGTCACATACAGGTAATTAGACATACACGATTAGAAAGTATGTTTCTAATGTCTGGTTGCCACTTGCCACATTTGGGGTATCTGTGATGGTGTTGACCTGATTCAGTGAATAGAGATTGTGTAACACATACACATATATATTTTATGTTTTATATCTGTCTTCATTTTTTATTTTGTGTATGTGATCTCGGCAGCACTGCAAATGAGGGTGAACCTCAATGCTTTTTCGAGAATAAATAAAGGTTTCAATCAATATGTCAAAGGACCATCATAAGATACTGGCTCCTACAGTATGTGCTGCTGCATGTCAGGGTAGAGGGTTTTTGGAAATGACATGGTGCTCTCCATTATTAATATTTGGACAAGCACAGACTCCTTCCAATAGCCAGACTTTTAAGGTCAGGATTTCATATTCAGCCATAGACACAAATAGAAGGGATTGAAGCTCACCCTGGGACCTGGGCCTTATTAAACCATTCCTGCACTCAATATTATGCAGAGACCTCAAAGAAAAGTAATTCAGCAGTATACGCAGGCTCCAACCCCGCATTGAAGCTGTCCTTGAGTTTTACTTTTGTTACAAAAAGCGCATATTTATTTAGTTTATGGTTTTGCCTTACTTTAAATGTCTCTCCCAATTTAGTCACTTTTGTCAATAATCCCAATTTGCCTTGTGTGTGTCACTGCTGACCCCTACTGTTGGTTACGGCTGTCAGAGAAGTAGGCCTAACTCTAAAACCACCTGCACTGCATGCACTGATGTGCTTGCTTGTAGAACCACTACATTATATATCTTAGCATAACAGAATTATACTTCACTTTTTTGATACAATAGGCTACAGAAAAAGGTAAGAATTGATTGCGCCGATGGTTCCCTGTTAACAACAAGGGTCTGAACACCAAGCTAGAGGTGAGCGGAGGGGAAAGCCACAGTGAGAGCATAAGTGGTGAAGAAAAAAAATCATACTTGTGTGACGTACTTTTACTCAGGGTAAAAGTAAAATATTTGTCTTGGAAATGTAATACCTACATTTACTCAGTTTTTGTCAACTTCTGGAAATAGCTCAACATTCACAGCAGCACTAAACGTCCTTCATTGAGTGCAAACATAGTCACAAATTACCAGGTAATGCTGTTGTGTTGGTGTTGGGTAATTATAATCACACCTGGCAATTTGTGATTACCTATGCGCACCCACTGGTCGTCAAGTGATAAGTGCTGCTGTGAATGAAGGTACAAACTTGTGGAAATTGGTGCAGATACATTCCATAAGGCTTTCTGTCAGAACAATCAAAGGAATTTGATACCTAACCATTACCTTAGTCACAGCAATTAACCAATTAAACCCTATATACTCTGACATGTATCACCTAGGGGTCTACACTAGGCGGCCTACGTTTTTCTCCTTTTTTCTATTTGTTATCTGCAGAAAACAGACAATCGGCTTCTTTTTTGCTGGATGGGACCCAGAATAGGGACGCTGGATGCATATATGGTTAATTATGCAATTATGGAATTATGGATGTATAATTATGTCAGCCATTCTAGTCAAATCTACTGTATAAGTAAAATCTTCATGCAGTCAACAAGTCTGTAATTTAGTGCTGCTTTCTTGTGCAAGCAAATCATTTATCATTTGACATACTTTGTAATGTAATGTAATTGCCTCACAAAATGATGGTATCAGGTATTTGTGCTCTGCTTTGTTGTGCGTGAGCAGGGGCATACACACTGCTCTGCTTTGTTATGTGTGAGCAGGGGCATACACATACTGTAGTCCGCTTAAAGACTGTGCTTTGGAGAAGAAGAGAGGGGAAACAGAGATAACCTACATACCTACATTCTCTGTACACCAAAACATCACCTTGAACATTGGACTCTTCTGGTCTCTCTCTCTCTCTCTCTCTCTCTCTCTCTCACTGTGACTTTGTCCTGTAGTTTATAGTAACAGCAGGTCCTTAAAGGCAGACACAGTAGATTAGATGTGAGTCCATGTGTCCTTGAAGGGAGGAAGCATAAGGACCACAATGCCACAGTCACCTTTTTCGTGCTCCACAATAACTCACTGCAAAGGTTTTACCCTAAACATCCATAATTTATTCATCTTGATTGAGTGTCATATGTTTGATTCCCACCACAAATAATACTTGAAACCAATATGTGTTGGCCCCTCTCGAGGTTGATTGATGGGTATAAAAGGACCCTCTCAATGTCATCTCAAAGCCATGTATTGTATAAGTCGACAGGTAGTCTGATGGTCCCTCTATCCTTGAAGCCTCCCTGAGGCTTTAGCTATGTTTTTAATACTATCTGTGACACGTTTTAAATGTGACACGTTTTAATGTGACGTGTTATACCTTGCTGTCAGTTACTGCCTGATTTATGTGGGTCAGTTTTTATTAGAAAGCCCTGGACTGCACCACTCCTCCTCAATCCTCATCCCTCTCTTGTCAGTTCACAGCAAAATGAAACTACTCTTCACACCGCACTCAGATAGCCACAACTATGTTCACATGTCCCCCTCCCAGCCAGTCCCCGTCAGGGACCAAGTGTACCAGGGGTGACCTGTTTTAATACCTGTCCGGTGAGCCACAGCCCATATGTCCCCTGACCACTACTTCAGAGCTCAGCTCTACCATGCATAGCTGCCTATCATGTGATATACACCTGGAGGGAGTTGGTGGATAACTTTATAGATCCCTTATCAGGCCACGTCACACTGATAGCAGCCGGTATGAGGCCTGCTCAAAAATAAACCCAACTGCTCAGAGCCGGGGAGCCAGCACCAACATTTTGACCTGTGATGTCATGACATTTGTTTTGCACTAAAAAACAGGCCTAAAAAACAGCTATGGCCGTCATCACAAATGTGATGAGGTCAGCACATTTCGGCTGTGGATATGGCCAAATTTAGGCCAAGGAGTGTTTTCCGTGCAAAACTAATGCTTGAAATGGATTCTGAATTCAGAATTTCCGGCAGAGCAGACCTCTCATTCTGTGGACCTTAATGACCAAGTGTCTCGCTAGAGGGATCGCTTCACCTCCTCATACACAGGCCGTTGAATGAACCGAAACCAGCACTACTCAAAACAACGGGTGTGGGAATCTGTTGGGATTTGATTACATGATGCAACCAGCATGTGCAGTCGCAATGTTTGTATACAAGTAATCGGACTCTATAGTACACAGTCAAACCTTAGCGTCAATGGGGGCAAACATTCAAGGCACCAGCTTGCTAGTTGGGACCAGTTAGGTGTCCTGACCTGTCTGTGTTTTCTTTTCTTTTATTAGTCAGTTATAACGTCCGTTACTAGTGAGCTCTGGTGTGTCATGTTCGGCCACTCTACTTCTAGAGCCATCTGCTGTCTATAACATTGACTCTGGGCAGAGTGACTTACTTCTGAGTGAGTCAAGCGCATAAGTAGGTCGAAGTGGCTTATCAGGGATCAGCTGAGCAATAAGGGCTTTACAAGGTGGTCGCTGGGAGATGGATTACTGAGGTGGAGCACCACACCTACTGTACCATCAGCTCCCTGTACTTACAGTGCTCCCAAGACATCGGAACTGATTAGTTGGATTAACTGTTCAAAGTTGAAGTGTATATGCCGGATTATATATTATGTGATTTAATCTCAGATACCAAGTTTTAGCCAGAGTGCTTTAAATATTAGTTTTTTAGTTTGTTTTGGTGTGCTCATTTGGTTCATCAGTGCCCTGCACAGTGCACATGGTTTACAGTATGCCCACACACTGTGTGTGTGTGTGTGTGTGTGTGTGTGTGTGTGTGTGTGTGTGTGTGTGTGTGTGTGTGTGTGTGTGTGTGTGTGTGTGTGTGTGTGTGTGTGTGTGTGTGTGTGTGTGTGTGTGTGTGTGTGAGACACTACAACAAAATAAGCCATTAATTTGTGAAAGAGAACCATACAATTATTTATGGAGATTTCAGACTCAGAGACTGGACCCCCTCCTGAAACAGAACTAAGCCTCACGTCTGGGTGTGTTTACATTGTGAACTGAAGTGAAGTCCCCACTGAGAGTGATATGGGACTGACACTATGTTTTGACAGATAACAGTTCTGTGTGATACTTTGAAGCCCCGCTGTTGCTCAGCACGCTAAGGCCCATGACATGAATTGAAAACACTGTGGATTTGAATCTTGAAACAGCGACATAGTCAGACGTACAGTGCTTGCTTAGAATAGTGTTTTTGTTGAATGTCTTAACCGTTTCAGCGCTAGCGTTTATTGAAAAATTAGGATTTAATTCACGCCAGCATTTTTTCCAGTCAAGCTCTTATTTTGGAAAGCCACAGTTCCAGTCTACCGGAAGTAGATTATTCTAGGACGCTCAACGGAGACAGGCCTTGTTTACAATAAGTGGTTCAGATGCTTTAAGGGGCATCTGGTTTGCCCCCATCTTTCAGATTATTGCAATTCCAATTACACTCAACATTGAAAAGGAGTAACACCATTCATCTCATCATAATCAATTGCTGTGATGGAACTATAGATTGGTTGATCCGATTGTGATGACAGTTGAAAGCTAGCAGGTATAGAGCGCCGAAGCCTGGTTCAAAAAGATGGGGCCAAACCAGATGAGCATCTGAAGCATCTGAACCACTTATTGTAAACATTATCCATTACATCGCAAATATTGTAGGCCTATTTTGACCCAATGGAGTAGTAAGTATTGGAAATTGGAAATACTCAAGTGAAGTACAAATACCTCAAAGGTACTCAAGTACAGTACTTGAGTAAATGTACTTATTACTTTCTAGTCTGCCACTGCTGGTTGACAAGTAGTACAGCCCAAAGCTCATCTGCCCCGTATCTTCATGACTGTTAGCCCGACGGCACCATCATCACCCCAGGCCCTCCAGTCTAAACCAATACGCGATTCCAATCAGATTAAATGTCACCATCTTCCCCCTGTGCTCCGCCGAGTCAATCTGATGTGCACACAGCCACAGGACACATCAGCATCACTCTCTCTGTCAGACACACTGATTTGCACACACTGGTATGCTATACACATACAGTACAGTACACACACACACACACGCTAGTATGCACACACACTTGTGCGCGCACACACACTTGTCTGCACACGCACGCAGAGGTAGGTAGAGTGGTATGAGAGAGAGAGCGGGATCATTTCCTATACAGACACTCTTGAATGATTCATGAAGAAGAGATGGCTGAACCCACAGAATCAATGTGGCACACACGTTTAAACAAACACACACACATTGTATAGACATACACCTATCTATCTCTGTTTTCTTTCTCTAACATGCACGCATGCACGCACGCACTCACAAGAGCACTTAAAGAGCACTTAAATGTTTTTTTCTCTCTTTAACACATGCAGGGCCGGTTCTAGGCATAAGGCGAACAAAGCGGTCGCTTGGGGCCACAACCACTGAGGGGGCCATGTCACAGGGAGAAGATTATTATTTATTTTTTCTATGTATCCCCTATCCCTTACATGGGCTACTGGCCACATGTGGCCCCCACATAGCTTCTTAATTTTGATCTCAAAGTGCACCAGATTGAAGCATTTTCATGGCAAATTTACAGAGGGGGGGCCACATAATATTATGTTGCTTGGGGCCACTAAAGGCCTAGAACCGGCACTGAACACATGGACGCATGCACACACACGCACGCATGCACGCACACACACTCTCCTATCTCTGTTTTTCGCTCTCTTTGACACACGTCACAAGCACACATGTATGCACGCACACATGCACACCTCTCACTCACAAGAGCACTTACAGCAGCTTTGCATGGATGCGCCACTCAACACACACGCGCGCACACACACACACACACACACACACACCTCACAATCGGCATAACAGCACAGCGGTATGTGTGACGGCACAAAGTCAGCTGACACACTCACACTTTTCACTCACTCTCACAGAGAGAGAGAGGGGGTGGAGAGCGAGAGGTAATTGTATTTATAAAGTGCCTTTCAAAACAGTTGTTACAAGGTGCTGTATAATAAAATTAAATTAAAAATAGGAATAAAACAAGAACATCCCAATCAGAGCTAACCAACGATGGAATAAGAAACAGAGCAGCAAAAACAGTACATGAAATAGATCAAAGCATTAACAGAACAACAGTACATATAAATCAACATAAAATAGAAATAATCACTAAAGCAAACCAAAATGTTTGCGGTGCAAATGGGTTTTTAGCAGCTTCTTGAAGTTCACAACAGACTCAGCATTTCTCAAGTAGAGTTGTGAATCATTCCACACCGTAGGTACAATAGATGCATTAGCTCGATCTCCTTTGGTTCGCAGGTTAGTAGTGGGGATAGTGAGAAGACCTTTGTCTGAAGTCCTAAGGTGTCTCACATTTACCTTAGTGTGCACCAGTTATATATATATATATATATATATATATATATATATATATATATATATATATATATATATATATATATATTTCTTTTTATATATAAATAAATTGGGCCCAGCCAATGTTCCCTCTAAAAAAAATTCGGTCTGAGCAAACATTCAAACCTCCTGAGCAGACATCAGCAACTACTGAGCAAACATACGTCACCTTGACAACTATCCAAACGTTAGATAATGCGAAGTGAGCGCCCAAATGGATTTTGGTATATGAGTGAATCAATGAATAGTTACATAAGGTTACGCAAGTTACAACATTTTCATTTTATATCAAGGTGGTAGGCTAGCAATTTTAGGAATATTCAGTTAGTCTATATCAGTGGTTCTTAACCTTTTCAGGCTGTGACCCCCCCCAAAGTAATCATATTTGAACTGGGGACCCCCCACCCAGACAAGCAACAGAATGGTTCCACAGATTAATATTGTGAAAATAGCCAATCTACAAGCTCGTTGTGAACTTGTAGATCGGCTATTTTCACCAGTTTTTATAGCATGGTTTGTTGATTACTTTTGATGCAGTAATGGTATTTTTTCTTTTAGAGCCTTTGAGGTATTATAAAAATCTTAAAAGTCCTTAAATTGTCACTTCACTGTCATCTGGGGTCCTCCCCCCACCCCCAAATCATGTGGGGACACACAGGTTGAGAACGACTGGTATATGAATATGCAATTGTGCATTACATGGGGGGCCATGAGAAAACGTAAAAACTTTATTGGGACACACACACACACACACACACTGAGACGAGTTTGTTGGTGTGTCTTTGAACTCCTAGTTTATCAGATTGTCGAATGTCAGCAGCCCCTTATGGCCCCTGCTACGCCAGCTATGAGCTATTATTATATGTAGCTCTACATAGCAGAGGGATTGATTGAAGAAAGCTGTATTAACAGATTGGATAATTACAGAGAGAGGTTCCATATGGGACTAGACCGCTAGAGATTAACGTTAACTTCCACATGTTGTTTCAAGTACACTGGACTGGAGGCATTTTTTTGTTTCCCCACTGAAACATGTAATGTAGAACACTCGGCAACCGCAGTTGCAAACATGTCACCCGATTCGACGTTCTGGGGCGAACATTCCGTGGAAATAGCAGATCTACGAGGCTTTGTGAGCTTGTAGATCAGCTAGTTTCGTGTCATTTAGTGGAAAGGGGAAATGTTATCAGATCTATTATAGAGCCCTGGGACACCCCTGTCAACTAAGCATATATGGTTTAAATAATAAAAAATAAAAAAACTACAATGAAATGATTGTAATTATTGGCATTTTAACGTCCCTTTGCTTTTCTAAACTCACTGTCGACCACGACCTGTTGTGTCTTATTGATTTATGATCCCATTATCTCTGAATCGGACCAAAAGTCCCATTAGTGCCAGGATGTTTGTTTACACATGTACTGCTCTGGTAACCCAGTTGACAGAGGCAGAAACCAAGTATTGTGTGGAGTTGGCTTGTGTTGTGTTGAAGAGAATGGTGTTAGACTGACAGGATAATTATAGCACTTGTCTTGCAGCTCTGTGGCCCAGCTTATCGTACTACACAAGTCTTTTGGAAGAAATATATTTTTAACCTTTATTTATTATTCGGGCAAAGGATTTAGCTGAGTGTGCACACTCTTGTTCAGCATTGGCCTGGTTTGAATTCCTATACCTACATGCTATTATATTATATTCACACCTGGGAGTTGCCTGGTACAAATGCAGCTACCGAACATTCTCTGAGGCTTTTACTGTGTACTATATGGTTATGACTTGCCCTAGATTGTAATGACAAAACCAAGTAACAACAACAACAACAACAACCACACATTGGTCTTACAGTAGGTACTAGCACTCATGAAAAACATATTAGGCTACATGGAATATAAATGTACTGTAGGCCTATGTACCCCTATCTTTAAACCCAAGAGCCCATACAATATCCTGTGGGTATCTATGGGTCCTGTAAGTGTAACAAACTAGGAAATGGCAGCAACTGTAATAAAATAATCCAATAACGCATTATGTTCAGTATACTGATGTGCAGCGTTAACTGAAAACTCACCAAGGCCCCAATTTCATTTTACAGCTGTTGTCAATTTGGGACCCAGGGACCCCCAGGGGTCATTGAGGAGGTTTCAGATTACTCATAGTTAAGAACATACATATATACCAGAATGGCTGTTTTGATGAGAGTTTCACTGTTATCTCAGGTGCATTGCCAGTAAAATAATTCTGGACCAAATTTTAGATCAAACTAGGCCTATATGTATAAACCACCAATATCCAATAGTGTGGGCCAAAGCAAGATTCATAGATATAATGGCATAAAGCCATAGCAGAGCTGCAGTACTTTTTAGTACATTAATAAACATTGGATCAAAACTCTCTAGTTCATGCCTCTGTAATTAATTTAGTTTGCTTTTCAAAAGACACAGCAATCTTTTACTATTATTTTGTTCTTCATCCAAACTCCATGTACGTATTTCTATAATACGTAATAGTAATTTCCATGCCTTTCAGGAACTGCTGAGCTCTGTAGCCAACCATTTGTTTTGAAAGGAGATTAAGGGACTCACCTGCAATATCATATAACTAATAAAGGAGATGGATGGAGCAATTTGGTTGCTGTCTTTGAAAATGAATCAAACTAAACAACAAGCGTTCTACTCTTACCCGCTCAGCTTGCATCTCTTAACGTGGAAACTTTCTGGTTTAAATCACACATCAACAACCTTTGTTCATCTGTTTTCAATAGG
Organism: Protomyctophum bolini; assembly: GCF_963924005.1. NCBI lineage: Eukaryota > Metazoa > Chordata > Actinopteri > Myctophiformes > Myctophidae > Protomyctophum > Protomyctophum bolini. Next base: position 24,408,987 of record NC_137870.1, on the reverse strand, counting down.
CGTTACAACATCTGTGCCAGTATTCCTGTACATTGCAATATATGCAATATACGTGCATGCTGTACGTAATGCTGTCCCCATTGTACATCACTCAGAACACCAACGCCACCTAAGCATCTAAAATTTAATTAAACACCCCAGTTCAGTGTTCTTTTATTCTCACCACTGGGTTGAAAGGATGTGAAATTATTCACTGCATGTTGTTTCTCATTCCTTGGACAAGGCCCCTGAATGACTTCCAATGCCTAGGGCCCTTGAATTGTTTCCAATAGACTTATGAGGGTCCCTGAGGCTGATTTGTCTCTCTTGAGGAGAACTTAACCCTCTATCCCACTGTGCTAAAGGCACCCCCACTGGCACTGTCTCACTGAGAAGCCTCTCTCCTATGTGTTCATGCTGCTGAGAAGCCTCTCTCCTTTGTGTCCATGCTGCTGAGAAGCCTCTCTCTGTGTTCATGCTGCTGTGGCCACAGCCAGGGAATTGCCACGAGCGCCAGAGGCAACAATGCTGCGTAATTTAGCCTGATTTCCCTCTAAAGCCAAATGAGGCCCGAACTTAAAGAAGGTTCATCTTATGTAGACACACAATTTCAGCTCTAATGCCGTAAAATACATAGAGCTTATTTCCATATCTCTGCTGTCGGGAGGAAACGGCTTAACTCAAAATCTTCATTTGTCAGGAAATGGAAAAACAGTTTTTATATTTTTCAGAAATGCAAGAAAACATTATATATTTTAAACAAAGCATTACTGCCTCCTCAAAGTTGGTATTGTGACTTTGTATATTATCAGATACTTGCATGCGTCATTATATTATCACCACTTTATCCGAATACAGCTCAAGTGGAGTTAGGTGGTTTTCTCTGTCATTGATAGTCCTTGAGCTCTTGGAGATGTTTGTATTTCATCGGCTTGATCTACTGCCTGTTGTGTACATGTGTGCAGTCTTGCGTTGCCAGACTGTTGCCTCTCTCAATTTCCAAATGCTTCTGTCATACAGTCTGGAGCAACGGAAGTTCTATCATGAGTAAAATATAAAGCGGAAGTGGAGCCTCCTCCCCACTTCTGTTTTTTCTTTACAGTTGCTCAAATTTATCCTAATGACACACCTGATAACATACAAAAAAATAATAATTATAATGTATAATACTATTATTTAACAGCATTTAAATGTGCAACATCACTTTTGAACCTTGACTAGAGAGTTAAGTGTTCAACACACTGACGTAAAGGGTGTTCAGTAGCATTGATTTATGAAGAAAATTATCAAAAACCTCAAAAATGGAGTTAATATCCTCTCAAACAACGACGATAATGTGAGAAGCTACTGTTCCTTCCAATGGAAAATGAAGCAACATTTTCACAATTCATACGTACATGGCAGCATACACATGCTTACACACGCACAGTCACACACACACACACACACACACACACACACACACACACACACACACACACGCTTTAATACGGTATTTCTGAACATCCATCTATCTTTCAATTATATGTGTGTCCCACGTGATCACATTTCAATATTGATTTCCTTGTTTCAGATGCTGCTTCACGGCATTCTTGTCAGCTGGTGATAAAAATAAATGTTTTTTTATATGAACACATGAAAGAAATATCAATTAATCTTTAGCCCTACCGTGCCTAACATCAATTTGTTTATGTGACGTTTGTCCCCTCTGTGTTGGTGTGTGAATGTGTTGTGCCTGCACGTGTGCGAACTGGTGTGTCATGTGCTCATTTCACACATGGATAATAGGTGTGTGTGTGTGTGTGTGTGTGTGTGTGTGTGTGTGTGTGGTATCCACCCTCTATTTCTGCATGCAGCGCATCAGCAATTTGCTTGTTTACTTACTTCCAAAAACCATACGTCGTTCTCAGCATAAAATCTTTGTGGCTGCATACCATTAGCCCAAATACAAACTTTTAACAGCGGAAAGAAAACCAACAACCGCATAATACTTTGAGAGCTGCGCCCTCTAGTGGTCTATGGTACCTCGGCGCCATGCTTCACATCAACATCAAGCCGCTTTTGTAATTCATTTGGGGGGGGGGGGGGGAGCACCTTTGGGAAAGTGTCATAGTAGACTTCCTGTGCATAACTTCCTCTTCAAAATAAGAGCCACATGTAATGATTAGTCAACACTAGTTTTATTTCTAAGTTTACTTACAGGACATTAACATCACATTTGAGTTCCTTTTGAATGCCTGTCAGATTTCTCTACATACTGTAACTGTCTCAGCTGTTGGTGCGCAAATGCGCCTTGCATGCCCTTGATGTACGCGCAGAAAACATTTTGACGACGTATGCGCACTGGTGCATCGGTTGCGTGCCCCCCTGATTATTAATAACATCTAAACATGTAACATGTAAACACAACATGAACATACAGTAGTACTCTTATTATGCATATCTCATTCTCACCGAGAAATATTTTCGAGTTAAAAAAGGGGGAAAAATAATACAAAAAAATAAAATAAACAAATGGTTCAAGCCCATTAATTAAGATTCAAGTGCCAACCCTAACGAGCGAAGGTTAGAACCCCGAATGTTCGGGGACAGCCTTAGTGTATGCGCATTTTGCCTGGAGAGACATACATAGCAACCTGCCTAGCAACCTGGGCTAGGCAGGTCCTGTTTCTCTGTTCATAAGCTTCCTCAGCGTTACCTTACCCATCAGAGGACCAGGTGCTGTAAGCTTCAGGCTTGGATTGAATTTGTTATTTTGTGGAACAGGCTTCAGATAGGAATTCAATTGTGGTGTGCCGTGGTTGAAAAGCCTGGTTAAAGCCCAGTTACCTAAATGGTCAGCATTTCTATAACACCTTTTTATCCAATCGGCTTCATACGATGTCATTACATTCACCCTATTCACACGCTCAACAGTAGAGTCAACCATGCAAGGAATCAACCTCCGGTTGCAAGATGGCCACTGCCATACATTCTTTCAGAGTTAAATGAACAATGATTTCACTGTATTGGCTGTTTACTTCGTTGGGAATGAAGGATGGGGATTTCCACCGCGGTCACAGGAAGCTTGTTGCGGACGCCACTCTAGATAAGGTCACCTTCCTGCCGTAACTGGAGACGGAGCCGGTCAAAATGCTGCATCTATAAAAGTTGAACCTTTGAGCTTATTGTCTATTCGTGTGACACGCACGCACGCACGCACCCACGCACGCACCCATGCGCACGCACACACACAGGTTGCGTGCACGCATAGTCCCTCTCTCCCCCTCTCTCTCTTTCTCTCTCTCTCTTCCCCCAGTACTCTGTGTGTTAGTCATACATCTGACACAATATGAAACTCGTCTTCTTCTTGTCATTGTATTCTCATATTCTCTCTCCTCTGCGCTCTCCATCTATCCTCCCCTCCTTTCTCTACTCTGCGTTGTTATTTGGTCATGTGTCTGCCTCTGCCAAACAGTTTCTATTGGAAAGAGATGCATTTTCACAAAGACGTCACGTGTGTGTGTGTGTGTCACAATGTGTGTATGTGGGGGGGGACATGACTCGTGACCTATATGGTTTGCATTGCGTTGCCCCTTCCCCCTTCTCTCTCGCACACGCACACACACACACCTGCTGCCGCTGTCACTTTGTTAGTATAAATCCTCCCAACAAACAAGCATTTCCTGTCATCGCTTTGTCATCCCCACTCTACTGTGCCCAATCAGCACTACGGCACTATCCAACTGTCCCAGGAGTTCATATTTGGAATAATTAACTTTCTGTTCTCCCTCTCTCTTTTTAACAGACCATCAGACAGCACGCCCACTGATCTGCCGTCCAGATAATGAAAGAGGTAGGCCTTCCATCTTTTCTGTTTGGTCTGTTTTTGAGGGGTGTGTCCTGAGGGTGTGTGTAAACGCAAACATTGTCCTAACATACGTAAACACAAACATTGAAGGCAAAAGTGGACGCAAATTGTGATTGGCCGGAATGAGATGATGTATGATGATAAGAGTGCCCCTCACTTCACACATGCATGACTTTTTTTGTAAATACACATGTAACACAGTAGCTGACCTGACTGTAGTTCACATACACCGTAAAGTCCTCTGTAGCCAGCGCTGTATGAAATCAAACAAACTGTCAAAACGTCATCACATGCAGTATGAATAAACCATAACGCTGGCCCTTGCTGGTCCAATGTTATGAAAAGCGCCCGCTTTTGTTTTGCCTCCAGGCAACAGGGTTTAGTAGATGCAGAAGCAAGTGTGTGTGTGTGTGTGTGTGTGTGTGTGTGTGTGTCCAACTGAACCATGAGCAATCATGGATGATGGATTCACAACCTTGGCCGTGGCCTTCCGCAACACATGATTGGGTGGAGCGATGGATGGATGGATGGATGGATGAACAACAATCACAGACAAAAGTGGAAGTATCACATGGAAAGAAGGTTGGATGGCTTAATGAACAGAATGAATGAATGATTGCGAGGACAGGTGGATGGATGGATGGCGCGGCAGGGGTCGGAGGTCAGTGATACGAGGATGATTGCACAGATGCATTATGGGACCACACAGGTGGATGGTAGCGGGTGAGTTATTTGACCCATTAAGACCTGGGGAAGATTCTAAAAAATGTCTTCTAAATCCTAACCGTTTTCAGAAAAAAAGTTATGTTGCTATATGTCAGTGCATGGTGCTTAAAACGTTTTCATGTCAAGAACCCCAGAAATGATATTTGGCTGAGGATCCCATCTCGTGACTTGAATTACAATTCTTGTTTATACATATATATATCGGCACATATATACTGTAGCGCGGCACAAAGTTCATGTCCCGGTTTTAGTTTAGATAGATTGTTATTGTAAGCAGCAAAATAAGCCTATTTTAAAAGTTCCATAATCAATGTCTAAACAATTAGGACGCCAGGTTAAAAACCTGTGACCACTTAAGTTTCCCGCCCTCTGTTAAGGCCAGTATGGAGCAGCATAATGGATGCCCTTCCCTATCTAGACTAGACTGCACATTATGTGCAACTGTGGCCAGAGTAATGACAGCACATTACACTATCAGATAATAATGAACCCGCCACATATTCTATTATCAGGGAGTAAAGCCACAGCCGTTCATCCGTGCTCGTCTTGCTTTGGAATTCAAACAAGCGAACTCTTACCGTAATGGGCCTCCCCGGATGATAAGGGCAGGGGATGCGTCCTCTTTATGGAACTCAAGTGAGGCGTGCTTCAATAATGGACATCGTAATGGAGATAAATTGTGGATGCTGCAAAGAGCATTTTCTTTAAAACTTTTTTTTATGTCCCGGGAAGACTTTGCTGCTTTGCAAAACCACCAAGTCTCTGTCTACTGAGCGGGACGTACTTTAGTTACGTCATCGAGAACAGTGGTCCCTTATTGGCCGGTGGAGTATGTACATACATACCCATCCGATCGCAGTACTTGCACGCTCTGCTTTTAAAAAAATATGTTTTTCATCATGTTTGCGACTGAAGGTCGCAGTTTACTATGAAAACCTGCAAACCTGTCTGTCCGTTGGTCACGCCTCCATATGACTTCTGGAAACTTTACTTGGAGAGAGTGCGGCAAAGTGTATCCATCTATTAAAGCACAAACTCCCATCGATTTCCAATAGTGTCTTTTCACTTCCTTAAGGCGGCAGCGTATGCTCCAATAGGCTGCTGTTAGGTCCAAAAGGTTACTCTATGCTGATGTATAGCGGCCTCGCCTCACCGCACAGCTGGACACCGGGCCACTGCCATGAACGCCAAGTAATTCGACCGTCACAAAATGGCTGACTGTGAGTTGGTGCTGTGTGTGTGAGTGTGTCTTTTCTTTTTGAAACACGGCCTCATGTTCTCCCACTTCTTTCCCACCGTGCTCTTTTCTCTTCATCTCTCTCTCCATCAGCTAATAATAGCTCGAGTGCACCAACCCTTCATACGAGCGATAAAATATAATGGAGTGCCGAGATAGTTGGAGGGTGCTTAAAGTGTGAGTACGAGTGTGTGCTGTCCTGTGTAGCTTTGTGTGCGTGCATGCGTGCGTGCGTGTGTGCGTGCTACAGCACTACATGGTTATGTGCTGACCTCGAGTGTGCTCTGCTCTGACCTGTACATATAACACCTATACTGATTTTGTTGACCCAATGACCTTTCCTCTAGTGCCACATATCCTTAGGCCAAGACGGCAGCTAGAGTTTAGTTGGACTTTTAGACTCTTTTAGACTTGCTAAAGATTCCCAGTAGGAAGTCAGCATCAGGAAAGACAGCTTGGCGTGCCTACTGCAGTGTGGTATACCATATACCAAGATTAAACCACTGTACAGGAAAGGTCATCGGGTCATGTACAGGTCAGAGCAGAGCACACTCGAGGTCAACCCTCATACATTAACATGTAGTTCTGTAACACACACACACACACACACACACACACACACACACACACACACACACACACACACACACACTAAACCTCTAACAAGACTAAGATATACACTATTATCCATTTTACCAGAGTCAGACATAACACAAACCTCTAATTTAGCAGAATATTAGGATTCCGGGACTGATATACCGGTACTGTATGGTACAGTGAGTAAGTCCATGGGTCCGAATTTGGATTCTACAGAGTGAATTTGACACCAAGATCATTTAAATAGGACAAATCTATGGGATTTTTTTGCAAGATGCAATATTACTGTATATGGCCAGATGTTTTTTAATCAAAAGAGCAATCCCTAAGGAGTATGTGTGCCAATTTTGGTGCTTCCGCAAGTGAACAATTCTCCTGTAATTTTGCATTTATCTGCCCCGCTACTGTGTTACCGTTTAAACATGATGGAAACAAACATAAGTAGTACTAGGGCCTGCCTTTTGCATGATTTCATTGACTGACTGACCCACAATAAGACAATGAGTGGTGCGACTCTTCGCCCAGAACATAACTAATGCATGTGTAAGAGTAAAACTATCAGAAAGTTAAGCCTTACCCTAAAGCCCAAACCACACCAATGCAACTAGTCACAACTCCTTGCAACTACCATTGGGGATAATGGTTGCAACTTGCAGTTGCATGGGGAATTATATTAATTATAATCAATTATAGTGCAGTTAGGGCTTAACTTCAGTAATGCAGGTGTTGCGTGCGTCCATTTCCTAGATCTGAAAATATCTATCGGGTCTGTAAATCAGCTATTTTGTTGGCTTGCAACACTGATGTACGACGAAGCATGAATCAGGCTCAAGTCTTGTTAATTAATGCACACAAGCATTATTCATCACCCACAGCATGTACTGTACTTTATGTATGCACATAAATGACACTGGCCATCAAACTGTCATTAATTCATTATGTACGACAGCTGTTTTTGACAGTGGCACATCAGTAACGGTTTCACACGGCTGAACCACTATGTTCAATCCTCTGACTAATAGTCAGAAGATTAATTGTCCTCCAAATAATTAAGGATAATGATTTCATTGTGTTTTTAGGTTAATTTTTCAGTGGTCTCATACAGCTATAGATCCAGTAAATTGGTCTCCTTTCTTTCAATAGGCAGAAATTACACATTTGTACTGCATGTATAAAACGGCTTGGTTCTTGCCCAAATCTGCATGAGATTGGCATAAATGTTGCATGTCTGCAACATTTATTGTAGGTATCCATGAAACCCATTTCCATTCACATATATTGAAGTGACAGCTAAAGGGAACTTTTGAAAAATGGCTATTGCTGTGTTTCACCCTCCAAAATGTAGTCAAACTTTGAATCAATTAGGTATTTACCCCCCTTCCCGACCAGGTGGTATCTCTATCTTTGGTCTATCTCTAAATTTGAGCGTTCCACAGTCTCCGAAAGACAGCCTCTCCAGTGTCAGATAGCATTTCCGCAGGTCTCATAGGGGTAATAATTTAAAACACACTTATGGTAAGCTTTGTTCTTGGGATCATCAAAATCTGGATAGTAGAGGTTTTGAAAACATAAATACATATACAAATAAAAAGACTGGTGGCAATTATTGGAAGTAAATGATGTACTATTGCCATAATAAGGCTATATTTAATACTTTCAAATGTTTTGAAATGTATATGAACATTTTTCAACAGATTAATTCAAACAAATGAAGGAAACAAGTAGTTGTGATTAATATCACGACTAGGCAAAAATAACTGATTTCGGTATCTCAAATATTTGTGCTCAGGCGATTATATAACAATTGTGAAAGGCAGGCCTTCTCAGGAGGCCCTGGCCTGAGAACCAGAACAGTAGAATAGAGGTAATTTGATACAGGTCACCTTGGTTTTATTGATTGACTGTCATCGTAGCTGCTTCCGTCCATGCTCCTCAGTTCAACCACAGATAAACAGGAGAATCCTGTTTCCTCGCCTTCTCTCATTCTCAGAGAGGACCCCAATGTAAGCAAGTCTTAGTGCTTTTCCTAGTTTATCCTCTTAGCAGACCTTGTATTGAATGTACTGTATGTTCCTCGTACTGTGCTTATTCTACAACTGTACATTATCAATCAATCAAGTCAATGATCTAATGTAATCCTGGGTGCTACACTTCCTCTGCCAACCTGGGGGGGCAGCGGACTGACCTCATGCATCCTTCTATGCCTGAGGAGTCCAATGCTTCTTTTCACCTGACAGGGGGGAGTTTCCCCGGCCGGACATAGCATGTGGAAGGAACACGTTATTCTGACCAGTTCCTTTCCCCTCCATCATGGACGCCCAGGCTAGCCAGTGGAGGTAGTTTAGAGACCAGGATTACTGCATGTTTTTTGTGAGGGTACCTACCCAGCGGGAATCGAACCCAGGACCTTCTAACTGTACACACACACACACACACGCACACGCACACGCGCACGTGCGCATGCACATGCACATGCACAAATGAGAGCTACACAAAGATTGTTGGTGACTGCCATACAGTAGCACAATGTATGAGTTGTACAATGTACAACATATGTACAACAATGTAACAACAATGGTACAATGTATGTAGGCTACCTGTTGCCTTATCAGCAGTTAATTGGCCAAAAGGTCTCTTGAGTTAAACGTCGACTAGCTCTCGCCTAGCTGCAGATCAAGCTGTGTAATCACTAATCAGGCACAGTCGCCAATTGGGACCATTGTCGGGAATGAAGCTTGATGTCGATGAATAGCAGCTGATGAGCCTTCTGAATAGAGGTGCTGGTGTAGTGAAACCACCTGCATGGTGCAGCTTCTGCGGCAGTTACAAGGCTTAGAATTTGTGAACAAAATGTTAATACCTTTCAAGTCAGTTTTGAGGGGTGTTAGCTCATCCAATGCCTGGCCTTTGAAATTACGTCAGATGACAGCCAAGTCTATGGACTTTTAATGTTTTTAGAGCACCTTTAACAAAAACTGAATGGAAGCCAAGTCCATGGACTTTTAATGTTTGTTTACAACCCTGAAGTGACGACGTGAGATGTTCTGTGGCCATTGAATACATCTACTGTAATTCATGTCTTGTATCATAGTGGCAGGGAAACTGCCAGTGAAAGTGACACTGCGCCATATGTGCAGCCTTCTTCTGTATAAGTTCAAGTGATGCTTCATTTCAACATTTCCAGGTGCCCCTCACTTCACACAAGGGTGATTTTTTTTTAGGACACTGTTATTGAGGGGTGCTAGCCCCTCCTATACACAGGTTTAATGTTTGTCTTTTGTTCAAAGTTTGTTTTGGAAACGCATTGACAATGAAGGGAAAATGTACGTCATATTGTGTCGTTTTCGTCATACTGTCTCTTTATTGTTGTTTTTTAGGACACTAAGATTTATCAACCTGTAGGCTGGGAGGATATTGTAGGTGGGCCCTGATCCAGAAAAGGTTGAGAACCAGTGTTTTTATGACATGGCACCTCAGAGGCAAGCTGATTAGTCTAGAAGAGGATCCGTCTGTGTGTGTATCTGTGTGATCGGAGCTAATCTCCACAACACAGTTAGCTTAAATGTTTTCCAGAATTTTCTTGACTTGAGTCAAAGTAAATGTAGCCTGAAAGTAGAGCTTTTTTGCCTAGAGAGGCGAATTCAAATTAGCGCTGAAAACCAAGGGCGGCTCCCTATTGGTTCACCAACCTATGTGCCCGCCTCCTGTCCACCCGTCCCCCTCCTCCCCTCCCTGGAAGAACACAGTGGAGAACACTGAGGTCACCAAATTTGGAGCGATGCCCCTCTGCATTCTGCGGCCTGGTGGCCACAAGTGGTAACAGGGACGGAATTGGGGAGATTACTACTCAAGTGCTTCCGTTTTCAGAAATCAGATCCGAACGTCGGATGTCTGATCAGCACAACGGACAGTGTAGTTTTCGAGTAAAGAGCCATAGGAGATCCTAATTATAACAGTCAGTCACGCATGCGTGAGGATGTGTGCATGAGAGAGCAAGGCGTTGCCTAGCAACCAGCTCAGGGCAAAAAGTAGTTTTTTAGCTGTGCCGTTTCAGATCCATATTAAGCGATATAAAACGTAGGCCTATATATACGTCACAGATATATATACATACAACAGATGGCTATTAAAACCTGTATATACGTCAATAGCAGACAGTGTGTATTAAAACAAAATGCCAGGCCCCCCTGGCTAAAGTAAATGTACTTACCGGTAGTTAGCAACACATTTCACTGTGCTTTATTTCAATTTCCTCTGCGCCAGTTCCGAAAGATTGTTAGTGCTCCCGGTGGGTTTAAAACTATAAACAGCTTGTCATATGAAATGGAAGAATGGAACTTTTTTGACAGATGGCATTGGTAACCGGCAGCAGCTGAAGGTATAATTGTGGGTATATTTCATACCAGCTCCTGTACAGTTAACTTAATGCTGGCACGCACAAACACCTACATTAAACTGTTCTTACCTTCAGCTGCAGTTGTGAATCCATAATAAGCTTTGCCTGGTCCTTTTCTTTCCTTTTTCTTTTCACCCCCTTTCCTCCCCAATTTAGCTGTTATGCCAAACAATACTATTTTGGGCAATGGTCCGTGGAATTCAGGCGCGGCCCCAAGCCCAATTGGTGCCGCAATTTACAGCTTGAGTCCGGCCGTTTTTAGCCCAAGGAGTGTGTTCTGTTACGGTTGTTTATGCATGTTTTGGGTTTTATTTTGAAAATAAGATAATTCATTGTTTCCTATGGCAAGTAGTGTCTCTTTAAGAAATACAGGAAGTATGCTTTCAGTTTTGTCATGTGACACACATCATGTGACCTTTCAGGAAGTGCATTAGATTTTCATTGCAAACTATTCATGACACATGCAGACCAGAGCTCCTGTATATTGTATCTGCAAACATCTGCTCTAATGTTCTCCCAGTCGTAGCATTGTTGGTATGTATTGTAACCTTTTCACCTGAGAGAAGAATGCCTGTCAAGTGATTCTGTCTAGTTCTACTCACATGTCTCACAGTATACTTACCTAAGTTTCTCTAATTGTTTCTCTATTATGCATGGTGTTATGCAACAGTGTAGACCTAGAATGCCTGTGATCATTTAATTATACTTCGTAAATTTTCATGTATCATAAGGCATAGATAGCTTCCATCGTTTCCTTGTAGATATGAAAATGTGCGCCATAAATGTGATAAATGCTCCGTTTGTACTCACCCATTAAATAATTCCAAAGACGTGGAGTGAAATATGGTCCTCTAGTTTTATATCCATGTGAAAGTTCTGGCACAAAACGCGTATTTAGTGAATTATCTCCACTTTTTCAAGAGATGCACACGGACATCTTTCTCTCCGGGCGAGGGGGACACAGACACAAACACAGACGTCATCACCAATTGACCAGGGAAACGCAAAAGTTTGCGGTCACACAATTGGCAGGTGCTTTGCGATAGGTGCTGGGTAATTAATCACACCACCTGCCAATTGTGTGACTGCAAACTTTTGCGTTTCCCTGGTCAATTGGTGATGACGTCTGTGTTTGTGTCTGTGTCCCCCTCGCCCGGAGAGAAAGATGTCCGTGTGCATCTCTTGAAAAAGTGGAGATAATTCACTAAATACGCGTTTTGTGCCAGAACTTTCACATGGATATAAAACTAGAGGACCATTTTTCACACCACGTCTTTGGAATTATTTAATGGGCGAGTACAAACGGAGCATTTATCACATTTATGGCGCACATTTTGAACCCGAACTGAAATTAACCTGGCCGTTCTATGGCTCTGTATGTGAAATACTGTGCATACTGTATGTAACAACAAGAGCCGTTCTAGGGCTAGCAACAGTGCATCAGTGTTTATGTCAATGTGACATTTGTGTTTTGAACTTTAATTCGGCATTAGAGTGCACACTCAGTAGCCTTTAAAGTAATTACCGGTAGGCCTACTAATTAAGTTGTGTAATATGCAATGCATATTTAATTGTTACATTAGTAATTCAATGACATGCAATTTATATATGCAGTTTACAGTTTATACATGCAATATGTTTGCACTTTACAGTAAGCATAGTTTGACTATGCGTTTTGTCTGTTTTCAGTTTTACACTTCTGACTGTCAATAAACCTGCTGACTAAAGAGAGAACGGTCTCCAGAGTTTTGATGGAAGGAAGGTGTTTATGCTCACCGCCAAATTATTCTCTCTACATAACGAGGCCGGCACAGAGTGTTTTTCGTGCAAAACGAATGCTTGGGATGGATTCAGAATCATGAAACCCCTCTAGTTTGACACGTCACATGCTACATAATGACATTTATAAAATGTTGCATTATAGGTTTGGTGGCCATATGGATTTGGCCGCTGTGGCCACCCAGAAGGTCACCGGCTCAGGCACCCTATAGCTAAATCATTAGAGCATGCCCTGGGCTACATCTGTGCAAAATTTGCCGCTTTTAGACGAATTAACTCAAAACATCCTAATAAGCTCCTCCACTAATAATGGACAGGATAGACCTATCTTGACCCAATCAATGATAAAGAGTGGACATGCATACCTATATTTGAGATTCTTTATAATTTGGTTTACAATGCCTGAGTTGGTGTTGGTGTTGTTGCTGCTGCTATTCATTTTCCCTGCAAATAAATTGTTCCCCGCAAATAAATACAGTAGCAGACTTGAAGACATTATACTTTGTGAACAGTAAGTTCTGACTCATGTATATCCATGCACTTTAGTATTGTAAGTAATCTTGCATCCATTATTTAATATTGGGTTGAAAGAAGCTTTGATCTTACCACTTTACTGCAAAGTGGGGGATGTTTAGTGGATCACAGTATTGCAGAGTGGTTTCCTTCAGCCTATTAAAATAATTTAAAATATACCAAATCTAAAGAGCTTTATTTTCCCTCTAAAAGTTGAACAATTTCAAACGTTCATTCAAAGCTTTTGAAGCAGATTTCCGTCTTCTTGTTGTCCTCCTGCATGAAACAACGTCTAGTACGTCCCCCTCCAATTAAATGACTGGACAGATTCCAGTCGCCTTATTTTTGGTTCTGAAGTAACTTTGTTCTATGTTCTTTGAATGCTCTTCAAAGTGCTCGCATAGAGCTCACTACACTCGCCTATCTGCAGTAGCACATGCTAGCCCTGACAGATGGTTCGTGTGTGTTATTCTAAGTGGAGAAAATTACTCGTTTCTAAAGTTATGTCTTATAGTTGACGTTCTGGTATCCTCAGTTGAAATCTCTGCCTGCCTTGACCTCTGCAGACTTTGGTTTTTTCTCAAGGGATTTTTATTAATTACTATGGTAACTAGATAGGTGCAATTCTGGGAAATTGCAAGTGTGGAATCCGCTGGGAATCTTGAACTCTTCACGTGGGAAGCCATTTGCATGGGTTTATACTAGAAAGTTCTGCTGTTGATGAATTCTGTCCTGCCATTTATATTATATAGTGATGTCACTACTGTCTGATTGGACATTATAGTCAAAATGACTTTTAGTGTCACAGAAAAGGTTGACTTTTGCTAATTTTATGCACATTTATAATAATTATTAAAAATGTTCTAGACATTCTAAACTGATCTGATCAAAAAACCATATATTACAGTTATTTAAGTCTCTTTTATCAGAGTCAAAGGTCATAGGTTAAAAAATCCAGAGATTTTTAATTTGTGTGAATTTCAGCCTCTGGGGGGGGGGTATTTATATGCAAATATCATGACCAATGGCATTGCAATGAACATCAATTTTGACGTTTAAGTGAAAAAGAACATGTAAAAGAATAATTAATCAATTAATTCAAATATGCAACGCTGGGTGTTACAGGGTTAAAGAACCAATTATTTTAAAGTGTCTATAAAGAACCAACCTTAACCATTAAATCCAACCAACTCCTTTTCACCATTATGTTTTGTCGAAGAGAGACTACGATTAAGACAAAATTTAGATGCACCATGAGAAAATTGTAAATGCAATTGGCCACAAAAACGGTTCTCTTGAGCCATCTCTTGGACATAATGATTGGGTGGCGGCCACGAAAAACAGTGTGTAGTGATAGTGAAGCTAGTAAAACAAAGAAGAAAAAAGTTTTTAATCTAAAGTCAATATTAAAAAAAGCACTATTTACAAAGGACACATGTCTACAACTAATATAATGTTACATAAGAAAAGTGTAATTTTGCCAGTTGCTTGTAAAGCACCTGGACTACATTTGCTATACTTATCTACTAGGGACCGTAAAGACTACCTTAGTAAACACATTTTCATGATTTGCTGCCTCTAGGCTGCCGAGTCTAAGCCAATGGGAGACTTATCCATATCCCATCGTCTGAATGGCTGCTGTTGCGTAAGCCGGGGTTTGTATGAGAACGCAAGTGAGAAGGAACACAAGTGGCAACATAGGCAAATGTTGTGAGCTGACTGAGATCTTGCTGAGTCATTCTTGTTACATGCAGTAGCAGGATATTACAACTTGTATTATAGGTTAGTCGTTAAACGGTTAATTATTAACATCACTAGCAGAAACCACAAAACATAACTGGTTACGTGCTGATGGCATATTTACTAGTGGAATGTGATTTGCTTATGACTAATATTATGTTCACAATTCCAAAATGCCATGATCCAATATCTGTGTTTTTCCCTATTAAGCTGATTTTGTAGTCAGAAATCCCAAGATGGCTGGTTAACCATCAAAGTGGCTGGTAGAGGGGGAAAACGCACACGCACACACACACACAATCACAGCTGCTCATTCAAAGTGAAGCCTCATCAATCTGCTGCAGCAGTTCTGTTCAAGTACTGCAAGAACTTGGAATGAAAGTGACTTTGATTGCCAAGTATATGATCATCAATGCAGTTTTTATGCCTCGGCTTTTGATAGAGTTAAAATTATCCCTTATGCCTTAATACAGTATACATTATAATTGCCCCATATACTGTAACTAACACTTAAAAACACTATATATATAAACGCAGTCCCAAGGTAGTCCTTATGGTCTCCTAGACATCAAACCAGACATTTACCATCTGTATCTTAACTCTCTCTCTCTCTCTCTCTCTCTCTCTCTCTGCTGTGTGTGAGTGTCCTAATTGGGGACTAAATGTCTGAGCAATTATATAAAGATGAGCATGAACTCTCAAAACAAACCCATTTTCTCATTTAGGGTTGAGGCTTCTGGCCTTTTCAAGTAATGAAAAGGTGTGTGTGTGTGTGTGTGTG
Organism: Protomyctophum bolini; assembly: GCF_963924005.1. Lineage (NCBI taxonomy): Eukaryota > Metazoa > Chordata > Actinopteri > Myctophiformes > Myctophidae > Protomyctophum > Protomyctophum bolini. Next base: position 24,393,389 of record NC_137870.1, on the reverse strand, counting down.
TGTGTGTGTGTGTGTGTGTGTGTGTGTGTGTGTGTGTGTGTGTGTGTGTGTGTGTGTGTGTGTGTGTGTGTGTGTGTGTGTGTGTGTGTGTGTGTGTGGGGGTGGGGGTGGGGGTGTGGTATCAGCACACAGAAGCCATGTCGCCCTCCAGGAGGCAGGCTAGGCAGGGAAATGACTCTTCGCCGGGCCTGTCACTCACATCGCAGTTACTTTGTTTTCACACCAGACATGGAAATTACATTATAAATACCTGCTTGGCATAGCGAGCAATGGCCAGAAAAGGGACAAGGACAGACAGATATAGAGGGCTCCATATATGGGCATAATAGGGTATACAGGCAGCCAGAGATACCGATATCTCCATGTATGGGCACAAAGAGGACATAGACGGACGGTTAAAACGGGTGCTATGACAACGGATATAATGGGTATTGCATACTAGGGTGGGGTATGAATTCCAGATTTTCATTGTCCACAACTTGTATCGTTCCAAGTAGGCCGGCGTGAGACGGGCACATATGTAGTATAGGCCTACAGCTAAAATATATGTCTGCTCATCTCTCTGACGAGACAGACGCACTCAAATGTTGACAACAGTTAATTTGTTGGAATATATTATTTTCTTTCTAATCATAATACGAGTATTCACAGTGTATTAAGTATGTTCCCCTTGCACTGCCTGCTTCACTCACTCACTCACTCACTCACTTCATATTTACTGTAATTAAATCCATCCATTCATTCACTCAATTCACATGTATTTGATTATTTAATTTGCTCATTCACAAAAATCTACTCCCATGTAGAATGTATTGATACATAGGCCTACATTTGTATTAATTCACTCAATCACCCACGCATATTCACTCACTCACTTATTCATTCCCCATATGTATTACAACAGTGTCATCTTCAGTTTTGAGATAGTATTTTATGTTAAAGGACAACTTAATTTTTTTCAACCAATATGTTCATGTTTTAAGTTGTTATTAGAGAAAGTATAAAGATGAGTGTTATTTTTTATTTATTTCTTTTTTAATTTGCTGCATTCTTTTGTTTTAGTGATTTAAGGCATTCGAACAAGTGGCTAAATATGTATTGTTATTTATTTATTTTACAATATGTTACGCCGATCTGGCCACAAAAGATCACGGTATCCAAAAGGGGGATACTAGGGGGGTGCCATACTGTGTGCCATAGGCTCAATATGTCAGTTTGTCACCTCCCCTTCACATTCTGTTTTGTGAACATATAATTCCCTGGGGTCTAGTAGGACTATACTAAATAATAATCAAGAAATTTCTGTAAAATGTAAAAAAAAATATATATATTTAGCCACAGTTTGTTCAAAATGCCCCTGTGTCAGAAATAGCTAAAATCCTTAAAATGAAAGAAAGCGGCAAATATACAATAAGTAAATAAAATAAAATAATACACTCATCTTTTACTAAAAACTAAGTTGTCCGTTAAATGTTGATGCAATATGAAACAAATGTACTGCCTCAAACTGCCCATGTGAAGAATAATCGCAGCTTGCATCCAATTAAATCCAATTAAATGGAATGGACTAATTTTGGAGCAAAGCTATTTCTGCAATCTGTAAAGGTATCACAGCAGTTAGCCGTGACATTTCCAGAAAAATCTATTAGTCTGCTAATTCTACCATGAATCACATCGGTCCACAGGTGTATCGTGCCAATTACCCACCTCACAACCCCATGCATCCTGTTATCACTGTTAATTTGCACATGCATGACACACACACACACACACACACACACACACACACACACACACACACACACACACACACACACACACAGTTTCTATTCTCCCTTGGTGAATGCTATAAGTTCAACTATGTGTCAACTCTGCCTCAGTCCTAATTGAGACTCCATGGACCCTGTGCTCTCTGTTTCTCTTCACAAAGCACCTTTTTCATCCCTGTCTCTGATCTTAACGAGCCTAGTTAACTACCATGGCAACCAGGCTCTCTGGGACAACTTATTATTGGATGAAAATGACAATGCTGGGCTGGTATGTAATGCTGGAACTTGGAAGGTATGAGGGAGAGTTTTAGTTTACGGGGACATGCGGGGATGATGCTACACAGTAAAATACTGAGTGTTGATATGACTCAGAGTGTACAAATCAGAGCTGGCCCAAGTGGGCATAGGTGGAAACAGCAGTTTATTAAGCAAATACGATCAGTTAATTAATCAATGTTGTTTGGAGATACTGCCATGCTGTTCTGATATGCAAGTGTCTGAGTGAAATTTGACAAAGGAACTTGAACATGAGCTGAGAAATAGTGAAATCCATGTCAAAACATTGATGGCCTATACAGTATGTAGAGTCTAACCTGTAATTCCAAAACTGTTAGAGAAACCACATTTCTATGTTTGGCCAGGGGAGACTATATTATGCACTTCAAGCAGTACTGGTACCAGGCTGGGACCAGGGTTGGAATGTCTCAATTGAAGGGCAGGGAGATCACCTCCAACCACTGTACTGTAGATGTAGGTTGTACTTATATTGTACAAGTAAGACGCGCAAACGCGGGAAGCGAACGCAGCTCGTACATATTTGTGTTTTTTTAATATTTTACATTACATTACATTTTTTTTAAGTTAAGTTTTTTTAAGTTAAGGTGTGTTATTTTTTTTAAGTTAATTTTTTTTAAGTTACATTTTTTTAAGTTAAGTTTTTTTGAGTGGTGCAACCACTCCTACAACCAGCAATGTCCATGTACCTGTTTGTTTGTTTGTGTAGGTCAATGAGCACGAGTATGTGACTTAATAGCAGTAGGGGGTGCCAGAAAGGGTAGTGCTGTGTCTAATGAGAGAGAGAGAGAGAGAGGGGGGGGGAATTGCACCACTCAGTTCACACGTGTGTGATTTTTAAGTTAAGGTGTGTGTGTGTGTGTGTGTGCGTGTGCGTGTGCGTGTGTGTGTGTGATACAGCTGCGCCCTCTGGTGGCGGGCAGGTGGTGTAACAGCGGGACAGACAGACACACAGACAGACGGACAGACAGACATGATCTGCTAGGTCTCATAGTTAGTGCTCACTGCGTTCGCAATTAACACAAAGTATCCCAAGAACGCGAGACCTTGTTCTTCTCTGAGAGAAAAAAAGAATATATATATAATAATGTATTATTATTATTATTATTATTGCTTTTACTCACATGTTAGACAGCCTACATACAGATTTGACGTGGATTTAGGATTTTGGAAACCTGAAACGAAATAACGCAGCCATGAAACAAGGATGTGACTTCCATAGAAAATGAATTGAAGCTGTTTCTTCACCCCTCTCCCCCCAAGTCGTAACTTGACCCATTCAAGTTACGACCCGTTATGGACAGAATAGCAAATCATGTTCTGGCGAGAGTGTTTGCCTCGACTTCCACTCAAAGTGAGTACTGACCTATCAGCGCATCCTTGCACAAGTGCACTGGCCAATCACAGCATGTCCTAACTCAAACGCGAAGGCCATTCTGCACTCGCGTTGGGGCGCCTATGTAATGTAATTCAGTCAGTAGGCCTACTTAAATCGACATGTAAATCAGATTAAGATAAATTCAAGATTGCAACCCTCTCTGGAATTCAACTGTGTGTACACAGTCTGAATTGGAATGGGAGTGCTTGTGTCTCCCTCCCTCCATCGCGTTCACAGCATACACCATGATTCTCAATTTGTCATTCGTTAGCAATGTAGGCCTATAAAAATAACATTCTTACATGACCTATTTACAATGTCACTAAAATATGAATGTGTTCCACATTATAAAGTTATCAAAGTTATAAAAGTTATATTTGTTGACTGTTTGCCGTGCTGGGTAAACATATTTTAAGATGTATTTTGGGGATCAGATAATAGCAAAATTAGGATTCACCACTACAGGTATTTTGCACTTGGTTACCTTATCATCATTTTATGGATATGCTCTGCACTGCTTTCTATACCTCTGCATAAATAGGCTACTGCATGTGTGTAGAGTTAAAGCTGAAATTCGGACCTTTAAATGAATAAAACGTTATTTTACTTCCTACTCTTCCATTGACGCATTTAGACTCTGTTGTTGATTAGGAGTTGGACACCCACTGCCTGAGAGTCATACGCACAATATCTCCCTGTGTTCGAAGCACGGGCACTCGGGCAGGGCTTTAAACTTACCCATTTCAACCAATGTCTATGGAGGAGTAGGCCTATAATAAATCACACTACAGTGTGTACACTGTGCAGGGAGTAAGATCGATCTTTCCCTGGACTTTAGAGAGGGATGGATGGATCGATTAACGGATGGAGGGATGTATGGATGGACAGACAACTTTGTATATGTAGTCTGGGGTCCCACAGAGATATATAAGTGCATCATGAATACAAATAAAAATCGATTAGGATTTTTGGATCACTGGAAGTTAAGAGCAACAGTGTCCGGTATCAACATTCACATTGCAATCTCAGTGTAAGGGCCTGGTGCAGTGGGCCTGGTGCAGTGGGCCTGGTGCAGTGGGCCTGGCAGCACTGAGCGAGGAGCTTCATTACGCAGGCTTGACTGTATCGCCATTCTCCTGCTGTTCTGCAATTACTCTGCAAATTAGCCGCTCTGTCTAAAAGTAGAGGAACTGTGTGTGTGTGTGTGTGTGTGTGTGTGTGTGTGTGTGTGTGTGTGTGTGTGTGTGTGTGTGTGTGTGTGTGTGTGTGTGTGTGTGTGTGTGTGTGTGTGTGTGTGTGTGTGTGTGTGTGTGTGTGTGTGTGTGTGTGTGTGTGTGTGCGCACGCACGCGCAGTTTGTCACTCTGATAATCAGTCAGTATATAGTCGGTTACACTTACAAATCCAGTCAGATAGATATATAGATTGAGGTAGGAAACCTACATAATAATAATAGTCTGTTTACCTGCTGATAGCTGCCCATCCTTCATTTCTATCACTCAATGATAACCCTTGATAACCCACACAGTATGCACACGCATGCACTGGTGCGTGCATGCTCGCGTGTGGGTGTGTGCACACAGGATATGGAAATCAAGTGAATAAACACTCCTACGCTTATACACAAGATCACTCTCATAATAACTTGTGAGGGATTTCCTCCCACTGTCTCTCTCTCTCTCTCTCTCTCTCTCTCTCTCTCTCTCTCTCCATTACATGTGACCCTGACTGTGAGAGGGGATTATAAAGGCAGTGCGCCGGAGCAGCAAATTGTCGTAATTCAAAAGAGGGTGGCTTTTGTGTCATGGTATGACATAAAGCAGACCACAAATTAATATTGAAGGCAGTGTTCTTTTTTAAGGGGGTGTGTGTACATAAGAATAAAAAAAATCCAACTATATAATATTTGAGGTTTTAACTGTTTATGTTGAATCATGGGTTGGAAATGGAAAGCTGGAGGTGAGACATGACATTAGGAAAGAAAGTACAGACGGGGAGGTTAAGAGCTGGAGCCAAGAGGAGCAGGCTTGATGGAGATATAATGAGAGTAGACTCAGTAGAGGTAGTAAGTAAGTAAGTAAGTCCTACTGGACACATCACATCACAAACCACCTGCAAGCTACTGCACACAGGGACATCTTTATCAAAGCCCATGGAAATTCAATAAAGACATCTAAAGACATTTTTAAATATATTTTGAAAAAGACAAACGGGTGACAGCTTCCTGTCATAACTTTTGCCAGGAGGAGTAGCATTTGAAGATTGATTTTTGGTTTGTCTGGTTTAAGAGAGTAGCAGAGGATGTTCTGAGAGGGGACCTGAATGTGCAAGATTGTCACATACGGTACGCATAGTAACTGTACTGTATTTGTGTCTTGGAATTGGAGGATAGCATAGAAAAGATCTGAAATTGTGATGGAAGAAGAGAAATATACAATGAAGAGGGGAAGAGAGGCAGAGAGGAGAGTCTGGAGGAGACGAACAGAATGGAAGCTAAGTTGGAGGGGTGTAAGAGAGGGAAGGAGGACAAGCGTGCAGGAGAGCAGCCTCTGGACTGCAGACGGTTAAACCACCGGCAAAATATTGACCCATTTGACGGCTATTTGCCAGCTTTTGCAAGCTAGCAGGCAGCTGACTTTTGGAGTGCTCTCAACAACCCATCAAGGAGCTTTAGTGCTGCGCCCTAGCTGCCGGGCCAGGCCGCGGCCAGGGGGACAGGCCAGATGGGCAGGGAGACATTGCAACAAATCAATTAGCTACCATTTTAGAAGTCAACTTCACTCTGCTCAGCAACCATTGAGTCAGATTTTCTTTTTCTTTCCAGTGTCACAACACACACACACACACACACATGCCATCGCGCAACCTCCAGCTTTTTCCAAAATTAGTTAATAGCACAGGCAGACTCTTCACATACTAGAGCATGTCTGAAATAAGTGTCAGAGCTGAAATCATAAATATGAAATAAATGCTTAAACATGTAGCTAGGTGTAATGTTAGAGACCACAGAAGTGAACCTTTCAAGCCTGTTTTCTCGACTCGCTGTTTTCTGCAAGACATTACTCTATAAGCCATATCTCCAAAACTGGTGGGTCAAACTGACCAACCAATATATCAATTTGAAGCTATGAATAAACTAAAATTAAAAGAAAATTCAATGGCAGTACCTCAGTCAGATTTGGCCACATTTTGTTAGATGTTTTTATACGTTCCAGTGTAGTAGATACAATTTCAACATCATATTCCTTGCAATCTAGCAGCACTAGTCTAGCAGAAGCTCAGCAGAAGCAGTTTGACAAGTCATAGTACATTCACCCTGAAATGATTGCAGAGTCTGTCTGTATGGCTGACTGGCTGGCTGAAGGCGACATGCTGTCAGGGATTCAGTGTCTTGCTCCAGGCTATCACATCAGACACTGTTAATGGGCTTTAAATACATACTGACAGCTCTGGCACTGTTACAATGATATGTGACACACAGCACTAATGAAGTCACATAGCCTACATACAACGTACTCACATAAACACAGGTGGACACGCACACACAAATGGATATACACAATCACATTACATACACACATCTGTTATAATACCAGCTGACATTATGGAATCAGAATACGTTAAACAGAATGTAGTGACCCCGTCACCAGGCTGGGATTGAGAAAGATGATGACGTGTCATGTGGGTGGGGGTGATTGATTGGAGCTCTCCATGGTGATGAATTTGGGGGAGTCAGGACTGATTGTCTGCTCATTTGGCCTAATGAGTTTTATTGACATGGGCACCTCAATGTAATTTGCTCTAAAAGATAAACAGCTGTCCCCCGTCATACACATCAGCAGCTGTAGCTCCAGTTAAACGGAGCGGACAGGACAGGCGACATGTCTCATGTCTCAGGTCTGACGGATGGTGTTAGAAATTAGAAATTAGAATCAGCTCTATGCACACACGCCATTCTGGAAAGAACTCAGGCCATATCATATCATTGGTCTGATAACGACAACCTATCTCAAACCCTCACCCTAACCTCCCACGTGGCAGCACACCTAAACCTAACCGTAACCCTCTCCCAACCCTTAACGCACCCCTCACCAACCTTAATCCAGTCGTTTTAACGCACCCCTCACCAACCTTAATCCAGTCGTTTTAACGCACCCCTCACCAACCTTAATCCAGTCGGACCAATGCTATGTCTAACCAATGCTATGTCAAACCAAAGTATGCCTCATTGCCTCCCATGTTGGCTCATTTGAAACACTCTGCTACCCCAGTGGGTCTCAAAAAGTGTCCTTGAGTGGGTTTCCGTGCAGGTGTGTAACTCTGACAGTGTACAAATGGAACCAAATAAACCTGTAATTTGATTCCATTTGTACACTCTCAGAGTTATGGGGGTCCTTACACTAAATGGAGCCATTATCATCGGTAACACCTGTGAAGGAAGGAGCTATAGGGCCCCGGAAGTAGGGCAAGTTATTCTTTGTGCATAGATTCAGAGCTGGAGTAGGGATGTTCTGTTTAGCACTGGTTAAAGCGCTTCAATGGACAAATTGCCTTGACATGGTTCTCTGATTGTTCCTTTTATCTCTTGTTGTTGTTCTTGTTTATGTATTAATATTATTGCGGCTATAATGTCTGAGGAAACCAGAACAAATTAGAATGGTGGCCTCTAATACACTGGTGTGTTAAAGGCCACCATTCTACACTGTACACTACAACCCGCTGCTTTGAAAACCCACTTTTTGCAATAGAAGCTGCATGGGAGCATTTCCCAGGCTTATTTTAGTTTTCCCTGGTCTGTTAATTCATATGCTTGATTGTCCAGGGAAGAAGCTATAAGCGTTCTACGTACAGTGGCTCTGAGGGTAAAAAGTACTTTAACAGTGGTTCCCAAACTTTTTTGGCCCAGGTACCCCTTGGGGGGGAAGATTTTTTTCAAGGTACCCCCTCAGCCCTCATACTCACAACACCGATAAGCATATTTGCAACTTTACATTTAGATGCCATTGGAACTATTTGTATTAAAACTTTTCAATCAAAGTCACAACACATTTTCACAACATTTATTTAAGATGCTATCTTAGAATAGATGTAGACCTATTTGACAGTGCAGAAACATAATTGCCTTCCTTGATGCATCAATTAAGTGTCAACGACCATCAGCTGGTCACAGTTGCTGACCCCACTTGCCCCTGCTACAGAACATTGTTTCCCAAAGACTGGGTGTAACGAAGTGGTCCTCCGTTACTGATATTTGGCACATTTCAATATGTGTATTGGCACACAAAGGAAAAGTCATGAGTTGAACTGGTTTATTGAAAGTATTATGAACATGAAAATGCAATATGTGTCAGGGCAATAAGTACAATTATGTAATATGAGACTGTGTTATGGGTACTTGAATACTGACTGCTTCTGCTCTGTCTGTTCCTGTGTGTTCGGGCAAAAGAGTATCTGTATATCCTCTGCTAAAGCAAGCATTTTGCTACTTACCAGTATGCCTTTTACAACCATAATTTTGCTATACTTATGCCTTTTACAACCACATACAAGTGTGAATTAGGATTTTCTGTGCTTATACGTGCTTATAAGTACAGACAATATTGGGAATTGGGTCGTACACACTTGTTACACAGTTTGCAGAGCGGCCAATTCTCCAAAAGCAATTACCACTATCTAATTCTAATCGATCGAGTCGGAATTCCTACAGAATTGTATTCATCACATAAGCACATGCTGTACGTAATGCGTATTAATTGCTGGTGAATGGTAATGACAATGAGGTGATAAGATATAGTGTCCTTTTAAAAAAAAGTGCATGAATGGATAGACAATGCCATCCCCATGTGACCACCTGATAGTGACGTGTATCAGATAGCCTGCATCTCTGGTGTGATATTACAGCCATTCATTCTGCAGCAGCTGTCACTATAAGAGAGACACAGCGGTGGCTCGCACAGCAATTCCAATCTCTGCGATCGCTCTGCGAGCTAATTGACGAAATAAGTTCTGGTCTCATGGCGACAGCCAGTGACGTGTGAAGGGGAGTCAGCGGCCGACAGTGGGCTATGCATCAGACTTGACAGATGCACTGCGCCCACATGCACCCACACAAAAGCAATCAAACTGCGATGGACACACACTCGCACACAAACTGACGCACGTGCATGCCATGCACAGTGACACAATGAGACGCACACACACACACAATAGAACGCTGCTTTTCCTACCAAGTACTGTATGGCAGTAATAGCCTACCACTTGAAGAGCCACTAGTGATGTGGCCGTCTATCAGAAACACAGTGAATTAATGATATGAAATAAAGCTGAATCTGAGTTTCCACTTAGACCATGGATGTGGTGATTTGGACAATCAAGATGGTATTTAATCAGCCAGTGTGCTCCATGGAGAACCAAATAAATTAGCCAGCTGATCACAGAAATGATCGTTAAAGACACACGGTCCATTACGTGATGAGGATGCACCAGGCTTTAGGTCTCTGATGGGGGAAGTGGAGCCATGCATGCTCTGTTGCCAATGTTAAACCACTTAACCCTATAGCCTATACTGTCATGGACTTACTTTGGCTACACATTGTGTGGTGTTGTAGGCGAGTGGGTGCAATGATGACATGGCAAGGAAATATCTAGTCAGGAACTTTTACTGGCAGGTTACCATTACAGCACTCAAAGGCAGGTTACCATTACAGCACTCAAAGGCAGGTTACCATTACAGCACTCAAAGGCGCAATAACAATGAAACGGTCGCGATATCACAGCAGTAAAGGCTTTCTTATAACTGACACACAACTAAGGCACTTTGTGGCTGTAAATCCGTGGTCCCTGGCATAGGCAGAGGATCAATCACTCTACGTCAGTACTCTGGGATCCGAAAGACAACTCCACTGCAAACAGCGGGTGGGACACACCACTGAACTCTCTGTGCCCAATATCCAATCAGAACAAATTACACTCAGTAAACACACACATGCACGATAGGCTGACAGCAATACCGTAGCTGGGAATAGGCTGGCATTTGTTACAAGTAGGCTGCCAGAGTTTACAACATGTTGCATTGCGACACGTTGTCAGCTTGAATACCGGCTGTTTTTGGTCTCTGACAGGCCTGGGGCTTTGTGGTTCTGTTAATGGTGTGTCTGCACAACTTACCCAATGAGCCGTGGTCGGCTTTAGACATCCGTCTAAAACAGGGTTATAACTGGTCTAAAAGGGACAGTTTTTTCAATGACTAAATAACCTAAATGTTGATTAGCTGTAAGCATCTACATATACAGTAGACTGTCTATTTAAAATTTAGATGCTTTTTTTTAAGCTTCTGTAGACCGTCTATATATAGCTGTTGTAGTGACGTTGTTTCAACGTCCTAGACTAGATGTTGAAAAACTTTCATGTTTAGCCGTCTAATAACCCGAAAAATGCTCAGTGGAATATCCAGTCAGCAACTCTCTCTCTCTCTCTTTCTCTCTCTCTCTCTCTCTCTCTCTCTCTCTCTCTCTCTGTATGAGTCAGTTGGCTGCAGGAATAATCCTATTGTTAGTATCTTAGCAGAAACACACTCAAAAGAACACTGCATCCTTTCATGGAGAAAAAGTGTGTGAGTGCATGTGTGCGTGCGAAACCGAGAGAGAAACAAAAACAAAACACGATAGAGGAATGGTAGGGAGAGAATTAAGGAAGGATCAGACAATTGAGGATGAAGGGGAGGAGAGGGATAATGAAAGTGCCTCACAATGAAAGCAAGAGCCAGGAAATTTGGATGTGTGATTAATGATTACTGATTATGTATAACGAGAGAGCCAGACAGATAGGGTAGAGGGAGAGAGAGATTTTTGTGTATACTTCTGTACTATGTATGTGCTATGAGAATGGATGTGTTGCTATGGGAACTAGCACTGACCTGGCTGAGTGATGGGCAATCACAATGCCTCTGGCAGTCCAGAGTGGAGGTGAACAGGGAGAGACAGTCAGTCTACTGAGAAGCAAGAGGAACATTTCCCAAGTCTTGCCATTATTATTTGGATCGTATTGGATATCTACCTTTGGATATAGAGACCTTATTACTTTCCATTTTGGAGTATTTTTCACAGATAATGTATTTCTAAAGGACCGGACTGTGCGGAGGAGTTTAAAGACTGGCCACATACTGTAGACTGGTTTGGATTTGATTTATTTTGGAACATTTGAGTTTAGTTTTTGGACAGTGCCAGGACACTTAATTAATTTACAGAAAACCTTCTGAGCCTTTTTTGTTTTATTTTGACTTGATTAAGTGAACATTTTGTTATTTGAAACTTTTTTTGCTTTTTATTTGAATGAATTGCAGTTAAACTTATTTACTGATTATTTTGTGATTTATATTCTAAACTGACCCACCACCTCCCTCACTTGCTATAATTGATTCTGAAAAGGTTTATTGACTGTCCACCCAATTCTGAAGAAAAGGCGCTGTCTAGAGTGCCGTTTCTGCTGAAAAAGAGAATGGAGGGTATGCGCGTGACATCATCGTACCTGGAAGTTATGTGGGAACGCCCATTGAGTGGCAAAAAACTACTTTCTGGCATTGACAACCCATTCATCCAAACAGAAAAGTCCTGTCTGATTGCATTAAAAAAGGTTAAACTCACCAACATTGCAGCTGTACAAAAAGCTTGAATTATCCTCTTTCTATCTATCTATCTTTCTAAGTTTTTGTTTCATAAAAATCCACCATAGAAACGTTATGAGCTACTTTCTGTCAAGAAATGCCTGCATTGTGACATTTAGAAACAGGTGCACTTTATATTCATCAGAATCTCAAAGTGCTACAGCAAATGAATAAAAGCAGAAGAAACAACACGCCATTAAAAACATCTAATAGAACGGGAATAATTAAAACATAAGGGCAAGGCTATAAAAATGCTTTGGTAAAAAGGAAAGTTTTTAGTCCTCTCTTAAAAGTGTCGCCTGACTGTGGGGCTCTCAGGTGGGCGTGGAGAGCGTTCCACAGTTTAGGGGAGACCAAGCAGAAGCCCCGGTCACCCATGGTGCGTAGGTTAGTCTTTATGGGTGTGTGCTGCACTGACAAAAAGAGTCACCTAGTCAGTCCACCTACATGACCAAAATATGGAAGTCCCGGTGGACAGTTGTTAAACAAAATGGTCTGAGTACATGTCAGGATCTGGCATCAGTTAAGCAGTGCCTGAGCTGACAGTGTTTAATGAGAATTAGCCAGTACATTTAGGTCCAGTACAACTGGAGTCATGTTTATGTCTGGTACACATGAATACTGAATCCATCATCCAGACGTATCCTGGACACAGAGACACAGACAACAGTGTGTTTTAAAGAGCCATAACATCAATTCAAGGTACTTATAGCCGGGGAGCCTATAAGCTCATTTTAAATAGACAGTCTACTGTATATGTAGATGCTTACAGCTAATCAACATTTCGGTTATTTAGTCATCCAAAATTGGACAGGACCTGTGATGTCATGCTGTACTTTTTATTTGTGTTTTTTTCAGTGGTGCAACCACTCCCTTACGGAGCTATGTGTGTGGCTGGCTGGCTGGCTGGCTGCCTGCCTGGATGCCTGTATGAAGTATGAGTCACCTCGAGTCAGTTGCTACAGCCAAATTACTCAACAATGTCAATGGTAGCAATAAGCATAGGCAGCAACTCCCTGATATAATAGGATTGATTGCCACTGTCTGCAGTTAGTGCAAGTCTACTAATTAGTCTTGATCTACTCGTGTCGACTTGTTTTCCAAGTAATCGGCTGTAAATAGAGGACTTTATTTTTGTAATTGCCCCGAGACCAAGGGAGGGAGTGAATTGACTCTGACTGGGTGCCTGCCGACGTCTTGTACCTTGGAATGAATGGGTACTGTTTAACATCATCAGGTTGTTAATCAGGCCTGCACCCCCTCTGCCTTCTCACTTGGTTTGTATACTTGGCTGTGAGTAAGGCATGTTGAGCCTAGACGGGTTCACAAGGTGGACCTAAATTCACCTTTCGAAAATGATCTTTCAAAATTCATATATTTTATTTCAGTGGTTCTCAAATGTTTTCATGTAAGACCTCAAATTTATATTTGGCCACTGGTCTAGCCCCCCATCTGAAAATATGTTGTGCCAGGCCCCCTAAAATATGTGTGTTGTTAAAATGTTTCACAGTATCTCCCGAGGAACACCGGTCATAGGTGTTAAAATGTTTCACAGTATCTCCCGAGGAACACCGGTCATAGGTGCTGCGGGGAATTTGTGGTGAGGGGGTCCATGTCGAGGGTCATCCAATCTCTGTACGCCCAAAACGAAAGCTGTGTCCGTATGCTGGGCAGTAAGTCGGATTTGTTTCTATCCTGTTTGTGATATTCATGGACAGGATCTCGAGATGCAGTTTTTCTTTTAAGGGTAGGCAATAATAAGCTAATTATCTTCAGCCTACACCTTTTTTGGTCAAAACAATGTATTATTTATAACTAACTATTTTGTTGCATGAACTGATGACCAAATATATATACGGTTCAGGGAGCTAAGGATTGCATAGGAAACTATGTGATGTTGGTGCATGGGTGATGGTCTAATAGTCATTTTGTGTATAGTGTGTAGAGGAAGGGACTGAGGACACAAGCTTGAGGGGCCCCTGTGTTGGTGATAGCAGTTGATGAGAATGATGTACCTTTACCAGGGGTGCCCACAGTTTATTGACTCGAGAGCTACTTTCAAAATGACCAACTCAACAAGATATACCCACCAAAAGAAATTACCTGCAGGGGGCTTTAGAGCAGATATATAGTATAGTGGAGATGGCGTGAAATATAAGACAAACGCATTGTGAGCTAGTTTGATCTGACAGGCCCCCAAGTCACCTTAATTCAAGTGGCAGAAGCCAATTTTTTAAATATATTTTTAAATGTTATATTAAAATATTATTTAGGGGCATGTCATGTGATCTACCTGCACAAAGTGCACATCCTTTGTGATCTACTGGTAGATCACAATTTACCTTTTGGGCATCCCTGACCTATACTATATATGTGGTCTAGTACTCAAAAGGTTGTGAGTCCAGTGGATGAGGAGTGGAGGAATGTTAAGGTGTGGGTCATAACCATAAGAATACGATTGCGGATACGAGCAGCTAAAATAAGTTTTATCAGACAGGTGGCCGGCCTCTCCCTTAATGATAGGGTGACAAGTTCAGTCATACGTGAGAGACTGAGTAAAACCCCTGCTATTTGACTTGGAAAGGATTAGGTGTTTCGGGCATCTGGGCATCCGAGCGTCTCCCTAGGGGGGTCCTTGCTGCATGTCCCTGCACTGGAAAGAGACCCCGTCGCAGACCAAGGAACAGATGGGGGAATTGTGTGTGTGTGTGTGTGTGTGTGTGGTGCGCGTGCACAGAGGAACAAAGGTTTCGGAACCACTGGACTAGAAAGTTAAATGAGCCTTTGGTGCATTGGGTTGTGAAAATGTACTGTATAGATTTACAGGCTCTATGTCATGCTTTTTAATTTAGCATATATAGCCAATTATTTACCTCTTTGTTCTCCAAATTTATTAGTTATTCTCTGTCGTTCCTCTCCACACATGGATGTGTTGTAATTGCTGTTGTACCCTACTCGCTCACTTGCCAGTGAGGAGCCCCTACTGGGAGGACATAATACTACTCCTGTTCACTATTCACTGCCGACAGGCACCATCCAGCCCGTAGTACTAGTACATGGTCCCCTCTCTCCATCCCTCTCATGAACACGGCCAGATGTGTTCGTATAAGGTCTCGGCCGGTTCAAACCCCTACACTCCAGTGGCGGGCAGGCCAGGCAGGTACCTCACCCCTGCGCGACCCGTCTCAATCTTAATTGGATGGCTGGCAGCCTTGTGATACTTTGTTTTTTTAGTTGACTATAAACAAGCAGACCCTGCCATGATCTTAATTGTCTTAGTAATAAGATTTAGATTTATGTTGGCTATCACCTCTGGTTTGTAGTCTAATGCTGCCCAACTGTAAACAAAATTAGATCTAATAATGCCATTGTTGTTTTTCTATGTATTTGGTTATAGACTTATAGAGCATATTTTATGTTAATTAGACCGTTACTCAGACCTTTGGCACTTCCTTGTTTCTACTGTGGCCACAACAGGACATAGTTACAGTAATTGGGTGCTAGGTCACATCTTTAAAAAGGTTTTTCCTTTCAGTGATGAACACATTAATGCATTACTAACTATTCTAAAGAAGAATACTGTTACACGTTGCACTGTGTTTCTACAATGTGGTATTACTACTATCATATTTAACCTCATGAGCCATATAGCCTATCTACTGTATAGCATAGCCACACAATCAGAGATCAATGCCTAGTGATTCGTCTGGGGAAATATAAATGTATCTAAATTCATTAACCACTTAAATCCTTAAACCCTGAGTCCCTCAGGGCTTTTCTGTTTTCGCTCTACATTACTGTAAATATCTTTGTGTGAGGGCAAGCTCACACAGTGTGTCACGATGTGTGCTTGTAGCGATGGTTTTCCCCTGGATGCTTGGATTATGGTTAAATAGACTTGGACTAGTTGCCACTTAATTGAAAAGTATTTATACAATTTTCAGTTTCTGCATTGTCTGATTCTCAATTTAAAAAATTGGACCCTGATGTAAACAAGTCTTCAAGCTTTTCATCGTTTCGTCCTCGTATTGACTTGTGATTTAGTTTGAAATGTACCCATTGTACATACTGTGAATAACATTTTCAATTAATCAATCACACATTGTGAGCTTGCACATCGGCTTTTTGAACTATTCAAAAAATAAATTTCAAAATAGTAAAAAATAAATAAAAACGTTTAGGGATAATAGGGCCAGATGTGTACTGTACATGTTTTGATGTCCAGTATCTGTGACTATATGCAGTGTACGGTTTGCCTGTTAGTGGGTGTCGACATGCACAGTGTTTGTGAGAGAGGAAGATGGAGAGTAATACAAGGGTGGGAGAGAAGGGGAGGGGGGGTGTTTTAACTCATAGATGGTTTGCTAAAAATAAGTCCATTGTCTCTGGGAAGAGGAGAGAGAGAGAGAGGGAGAGAGATACGGGGGGGGGGGGGTAGATAGGTTGAAAGGCAGAGTGGAGAGGACGACCTTTATCAAAGCAATTTAACTTTAATAACTCTACAGGAAGCAATGTGACCACAACACTCTTTTACCCTCGTGCACATGTGCATGCACAGACAGACAGACAGACAGACAGACGGTGTCCCTCCTTCATGGCTGAGCACTCAGAGAGCTGTATAGATTTAGCTGTTGTGAAAGCCTCTCTTTCTGCTGCAGGCTGGCCGATTTAACCCCACGTCCCCCAAGAGGAATGGTTGGGTCTTTTCTGTAATATTTCCAGCTGCGGGGGATTCATGGCCGCTCTGATAACCATAGCCGGAACAAACAGGCTGTCTCTCTCTAGCTCTTCGTCCATCGCCGACACTTTTAAATCCATTTGTACATTATCATCTTTAAGTAGAACTGTGCCTTTGTGCTGTGTCTTTTTCTGTTGATGTTGCAATGCTTTGTTCACGTTCAACATATTGGTTGTTTTTAAATACTGTTTTTTAAGACTTGACTAGCCTATAGAATCCTACTATTTTAATCTGAATATACTCAGTAAAATCCTTCAAGTTACGGTATATACTTAACCTACAACCATATCAGCATAGTAAATGAAACAGAAAACAGAAATAAATAAACAGAAACATGTTTTTTTCCAGTCTGGCGGAAAAACAAAACGTGATCGATCAGCATGTTTCTGTTAGTTAACGTGAGAGATCAGTAGCATGTTCTTTGTAGGTGTTAATGTGATCGATCGCCGGCATCATTTTGTTCTGAGGGGTTAACTTGGTCAATCAATGGGTGTGGAAGATTTTCTCAGCTTCTATTGACCGCCTCCGACCCTGATAAACAATCACCATGATCAACTAAAGGCCTGCCACGTCTTCTGCACCACGTCTTCTGAATCGTGTTATGAGGCTTAAAACCAGAGAGAGAGAGAGAGAGAGAGAGAGAGTGGCATGGAACATATTCTCTGTTATGAAGAAATATTACCCTGTGAGCCGAGGCGCGCACACACACACACACACACACACACACACATTCTTGCAGACACTGATGCATAATTATACTCCAATTACAGGGCTGTTCACACCAAGCACTATAACTACAGTATAAAGAAATAATTTTGTTATAAATATTAAAAATCGTTCCAGCTCAAGTGGATGGCAGAGTCCACACACCACAATTATTATAATATAGCCATTGTTATAGTGCTTGGTGTTAAGCCTACACACCATAGACTGTAAAAAATATGGACAAAGCGTTCCGCGGGTCTAACATGAACGTAAAATGAAGCCTGTCAGTCCTTGAATTGTACATCGCCATCTTTCTAGATCCGTTTGGGCCCAGCTGGCCATTGGCTGGCCCAGACAACGAGGCGGGACTTCCCCCCTTCTTCTCCGTTGGTTTTTATTTTGACTCGAGTGGGTGGGGAATCCCGATCATAGACTGTAACAGTAGCCACGCCCCTCAGAACATACGTGACTTTATGGTCAGAAAGCAGAAAGTATTCATGACCATGTTTATTAAGGTAATACAGTCTAGGTGAAGTTGGACCCAAATACATGGACTTCTATGGGGCTATGGGTTTTTTTGGGCCCAATGACAGCGCCACAACAGGCCATTATATGAACTTTCAGGAAATCCAGATTTCCTTAGTAGCTTCACAAAATATTTGTCTGACTGCCCCCCTGCTATACACCCATGAATATTATGCTGGCTCCCAGAATGCAACATGTGGAGACTGTCACGTCACTAGTGTGATGGTTGACGTTCTTATCAGGCAATTATTCACCTTAAATACAACAGAATGGATGAGAGAGAGAGAGAGAGACCTTTTGACCTTTAAAAGCACCTTTATTAAAGGGACACTTCACCCTTTTTGCAAAAGAATATATGTTAATGACGTTTAGAAGCTTTAGAACACTTTCCTGGGGGTCATTATGTGTGTAATATGTGGTTTTAGCTATTTTAGATTGTAGCAGTGAGCACAGTGTCTCTGATGTGAAGTGTCCCTTTAAAACTGCAGTACATAAAATATGTCACTTCAAATTTGCAGTTCGCTCATATGAAAAGACTAAATATAAATAACACCTTTTAAAAAAAGGAAAGGCACAATTCCCCGTCCTGCACCACACACAGCACGTCTCTCTGAGCCCAGAAAAGGCTAAAAGCCTCTAAATTGTCCACTAGTTTGTGGTAGGCAAGCTCCACCCTAAGGCGTGCTGCCACCAGTCCTTCCAGCACCTGTACTGGGTCTGTGTTCCCAGTTCCCTCTGTTTGGTTCTTCCGAGTCAGCCATATAGCCATTTTTGCTGTGCCAGAAATAAAATGAATCATGTTATGTACTACCTTTTTTCCGGAAGGAACATTTTGGCCCAAACACAAACAGTTCATTCGAGAGAGAGAGAGAGAGAGAGAGAGAGAGAGAGAGAGAGAGACCTTTATTTCATCTTTTTTTGTTCTTCTTGGTCTCTGAATGGATGAGAGAGCTTTGTCTCTCACGTCACGGTCCATTCTCCATATTCAGACCGCAGCCATCTTGCCAGCAAGGTGATACCGTGACACTTCCCATAGAGAGCCCATTCATCCAAACAGAAAAGTCCTCTCTAATTATATTAAACACCGTCAAAATCACCAACATTGCAGCTGTAGCTTGAATTATCCTCTTTCAATCTGTAAAGTTTTTGTTTAATAAAAATCCACCGTAGACATTTTATGAGCTACTTCCTGTCAAGAAATTCCTTGCAGATGATTATTTTCTAAGGGTGCGTTCAGAAATGCGCACCGGGAATGTGGTCAGTTTGTTGAGTGTGGTGGGTCGTGACGTCACATTGTGCCTTATTTACGAACTAGCTGTGACGCATTCACACTGCCGACACCGGACAGCTTCAGGGTAGGGTCGCTCAGTGCGGGCACTCGGCACACCTGGTGCGCAGCGCACTGGATTTTCGAACGACAACGTACCGAGTGCACTGAATAAACAAACGACAAGAGAGCACAACAGTGCGTTCAGGGCGCATTTCCGAACGCACCCTAAGTATCAGAGTATGGAAGCGCTCGTTATCAGTAAAGCAACCTCCTGCTGCCTCCTGCATTATGTGCACATTCAAAACAGGTGGTACGCATGGGCCGTTGAGTGATAGTCAACGAGCACTTCCAAAATCATCTGCAAGGAATTTCTTGACGGGAAGTAGCTCATAAAATGTCTACGGTGGATTTTTATGAAACAAACACTTTGATTGATTTTGATGTTGTTTAATATAATTAGAGAGGACTTTTCTGTTTGGATGAATGGGAAGTGTCACTTGGGTATCACCTTGCTGGCAAGATGGCTGCGGTCTGAATAAAGATAATTGTGTCCTGTCATTACACTGAAATGACAGGGTAGAGGGGAGGGGAGCACAGTGGCTGTCTAGGCATTTACCATCCTGGTGTGAAAGTGTCCTTGAGCAACACACCCTCTTCTGCTCTTCTGCTTCTGAAAGACAGACATGGAAGAGAAGAGAAGAGAGACAATGAGATGGCTAAGGATGGGACAAAAGAGACAGGAGATGAGAAGAGAGGTAGAGGTAGAGCATTAGAGAGGAGGGGAGCTGGAGAGGAGCGATGGGGAGGTAGTGGGTGACAGAAGTAGAGGAATAGAAGTGTGGGCCCTGATGCATGCTGTTGGGTTTGTTCTTCGTAAACAAGGCGGCCATGTGGAGACGAGCTAGACAGCTAGAAGGGAAAGCAGGGAGGCATGAGAGCACACTGGACACGTGAGCATGTGTGCACATAGACACCTGTATTGACTATGCTGTGGTACTGTAATAAAGAGCCATTGTAAGGTATTATGAGGCTGTATTGCACAATCTGCCTTCCTTTTTATGTTCTCTACTGACTGCTCTACGTATCGTATCTTGAACCTTCTGGTCCATGGAGGAATCGTGCACGCCATTCCTCTAACCGTTTCATTAAAGTGCTCTTAATGTTTTGTGCATGCTCATCAGGGAGGGGGCTATCGATTTGTCTTACACTAGATTATATATTTTATGTACTGTGCAATTTGTTTTAAAGTCTCTTCTTTATTACCGTACATGTTTTATGTTGTTGTTTTACAAGACAGCAGTGTGAAAATGCATCACATAAAATAAATGACAACGACGAGAGAAAATTCCCTGGCAAAATAATAATAAAAAGCTTTTTATGGGGATCTTATACAATACAAAGCAATTTATCAAAGAAACGTAAAAAATCTCACTCTTTATTTCGGCACTGGCTCAGAAGGTAGAGTGGTGGTCTTGCAATCGGAAGGTTTCCGGTTCAATCCTGGCTCACCCTGGCGCCTTGAGCAAGACAATAGACCCCTAACAGTTAGGGCCTGACTGCTCCTGATAGTGACTTGAGCAAGACAATAGACCCCTAACAGTTAGGGCCTGACTGCTCCTGATAGTGACTTGAGCAAGACAATAGACCCCTAACGGTTAGGGCCTGACTGCTCCTGATGGTGACTTGTCTTGCATGTGTAATTAATGTAATTTACTTTGGAGAAAGGTACTATATAAGTGCAACATTTACCATTGTACTGTATCTCCTCTTCTTAGTTCTGGACACCATTCTAGTTAGCAGCACCTCTACATTATACATTCTTGGGATCACAGGAATACATTATATATATAGCCCTGAGGCGTGTATTTTCATCCAACTGTGATGATCCTTGATGCCCTGAAACCCGGGGGGGAAATATCTCATCTAAATCGCGTTGTTTTTTGTTTGAATGACATCGGTTTCTACAACTACAAGATTATTGTGCTTTATTTCTCAAAGCTGCAATCGGCCACTTATTTGAATGAATCAATGAATATAACATTATTAAATCCTATCTTGTAATCATACTATAATTCAGTCAATGTCTGTCTGTCTGAGTGTGTGTCTGTCTGTCAGAAACGGCGCGTTATCTCATCATTGCCTGCACCAATCACTCCCACTTTTCACACAGGCATTGACCATATCAATATGGAGGTCTTAACGGAGCTCTTTTTTCGATTTGACACATTAATGATTATTAATGAATTTATTAGTGAATTAAAACGCACCCGGGTGCAGTACCCCCCCCCCGTGGCCACAAGAGGGGGGCAAATATCTCACAACGGGTAAGGGCTACTTCTGTATAAAGTATAAAAATACAACATAACTAGAACATCTGCAGCAGTGGAAGATGGTCTCCAATGCACTTCACTGAGAAGTAGACCCTGGTGTCAGATTGGACAAGTAGAACATATCCTCTGCATGGGAATTGTGTCCTAGTTCATCGGTATGTTTGGTCTCTCACGTGGAAGGCAAGGGTTTGCAGATGGCAGCTCTAAGCAAATAATGTGATGGCAAGCCTGTACGAAGAAGTGACACTAATTGCAATATTCCGGGGAATTGTGTATTGTGTTGTTTTTTCTTGACTGGCCCTAGTTTTTCTGGCCCCTTTATTTTAATTTGCAAAAAATAAAAGTACACTAGTGATAATAGGCGATCTACAAACTCATAACATGACACATTGTGAGCTCGTAGATTGGTGCAGTTTTTCAAACATTTTGCACACCTTTGACAGTAGCATGTTAAAAATCGTTTCCAATTGATCCCATACTATAAACGGTGTTACTTTATGTTACAAGGCAAATGCATGATTAGGCCGACAGGATGCAATGTGACGTGATCTACAGATTCTACACTTCATCCATCTGGATTGGCTTTAGACATTATTATTATTCTTCTGGTGTGTACGTGTGTGTCCAGCTGCAGAGTCAAGTTGAGGTCACGCAGTAGACTGCCAGTTGGTCACGGCTGATGGAGCGATCACCATGCCTGGTTAGTCGCTTCGCGCGCGCGCGTGTGTGTGTGTGTGTGTGCAAATTGAAATGTGTGTCAGTTCACAAAGGCATGACTGACCACAGAACACACTATTCTGTCTAACACTGTACACAGTAGTAAGGAGAGTGTAGAAAGATCAGTCAATGGGCCAGACCATATATTGGTACCATTTCAGTGGGCAATATCATACCTATATTAAATTGCTTATAGGGTCAACATTATATTAAGTAAATTAATACAGCCTACTGTGCAGGAGTAGCTTTTCACATGTACAGTATTGTACCAGTTCTTTCACCCTATTAGCCTATTATACGTAGGCCTATTTGTTTTCAGAAAAGCACACAACCTGTCAATATCATATTAAATCTTGAACCTAAGGCAACTACAATATGTGACCAGATTTGACTGAGAGCCTGCCATCGCTCCAGCTTTTCACCAGAGGAGAAAAACCTTTTTTTTTCTTTCCAAAATGAGTTAATTGCACATGTAGACTCTTCACATACTAGAGCATGTCTGAAATAAGTGTCAGAGCTGAAATCGACATGTAGCTAGGTGTAATGTTAGAGACCACAAAAGTGAACCTTTCAAGCCTGTTTTCTCAACTCGCTGTTTTCTGCAAGACATTACTCTATAAGCCATATCTCCAAAACTGGTGGGTCAAACTGAACAACCAATATGTCAATTTGAAGCTATGATTAAACGGGGGGGGGGGGGGGGGGGGGGGGGGGGGAATCCAATGGCAGCCCCTCAGTCAAATTTAGTCACATATTTATAAAGGTATTACAATAAATGTTTTACACATTATGTTGTTTTTACACAAATAATTTTCCATATAGTGTGTGTGGGATGTGCGCACCATCGAGACATTGTATGTGTGTGTACGCATGTGCATGTGCTTTCCAAATGTGTATTTTGCCTGCATACTAAGTAGATGGTCATTTCTATAGATTGTTAACACAACACAAATTGTCTTACACTCCAATATCAACTTTTGGGTTCCCTATAAGTTGTTTGTCATCAGCTATCCACAAGCAGTATATGACATTATATAAGCAATATGGATATTTCATCGTGATCCTTAATATACAACACAAGTAAAACATTTGACAGCATTATGTGTAAAAAAAGAAAAACACCCCAAATCTGAAAATTAAAATAGGGCTTAAACCAAGGCAAGCATGAATGAGAAATTGTCGTAGACAACTCTTCTAACCATAATTCCTGAACAAGAAAGACACAGTTGTTGGAACACAGAGAGCAGGTTTTTGACTGACTCCATCTGTCGTTCTGCAATGTACACACACACACACACACACACACACACACACACACACACACACACACACACACACACACACACTTCTTTGCTATGAAGCATGCAAAAGGGATTTGGATGGGAATCAGGTTGCATGGTGCTGGGTAGACTAAATTCAGGTAAGAGTGTCTGAGAGCATGTATTGTAGAGAGAGAGAGAGAGCAGGATTACATTGGACTGACAATGGGCTCCTCTCATTCTCTCCATCTCTCTGCTCCTCCTAGTACTGCACCTTTCCTTCCTCTTCCTTCTACTTTTTGTCTGAAGGACCGTCTGGCCTTAGAGCAGATACTGAAACTTGTTCTTATCGCATCTCTTTGTTTTTGTTGGACAAAGCCTTGATAGAGACATGTATGTTGGCATGATCTGGCTAGATTATTTCATACTATACTGCCGGTCCTCAAAGTATGGTCCGGGGACCGCCAGGGGTCGTGCAGGGGGTTCCAGGGGGTTACGAGCAAAATGAGTCAAATTAACTGTCGGGTATTAATTAATCAATTAATTAATTAGGCCTATTCCCACACTGCCAGAGTTTTTCAGTGAAGAGTCCAGACCCTTATTTTGAAAGTCCACGGGTCCCGAGATGTGAACCGGAAGTAAACAAACATGTTATCTTTTCCCCGGAAAATACATTTTGTAAACGCAATCATGAGTTCTTCAGTTGTAGACCATTGAATAAACCTTGTTTTGACCAAAAACACAATCTGGGAAAATAATCTGAGATAAATGTATTTTTTAAAATCTGTTTACATTGAAGCAGATGGCAGACAAACTTGTGGATGGCGGATGGCAGGCAAACTTTTCATTTCCGGTTGCATCTGTCGCTTAGCAACCTAGAACCATTCATACGTTGCAGAGCGAAATCTATCATAAACCACTGAAAAGACCACATCGGCAGGGAATGTGTTTTAACTAATTTACTGCCAGATTTATTTCTTGCTGCGCTTAGCCTCTACCACATTTTTTTGTTTGTCTTACCTTTTCAGCGTTTTTTTTCTAATTTTAGTTTTTTTGATGGGGACATGCACATTTTCAATTTCATGGACATTCAGAGCTTTACTGCATGGTTAAACGAGGATAAACAGCAACGCGTCCACATAGAGGTGTTGTGCGGAAGGTTGGCCGAACGCCCTGTTGACGAGTGTCAGTAAATTAATTTCACCGCCAGTATCGGCTTTATAAAAGTATTCTGGTGGCATCGATGCTCATATTATGGTGTGTGCTGGGGGTCATAATGTCTAAACTTTTCAAAGAATGTCATTAGCGTCTGTCCCAAAGGAGCGTTTTACTATCTCAGAGGCATTGCAACAAATGTCATTGTGGTTTGTGTCATCGTTACATTGGAAGGGTTTTACTCGTACCAAGCTCTAAATGTGCCGTGCTGTTTCGGAGGACTTAGCATCCATCCCTCCCGAGAGAGCATATCTGGGGCAAGCTCTGCTTTGAGGTGCTCAGAGTTGAGGTTATTGCACAGTGGGCATGCACAGGCCCTGCATGTGTTCAATCCTACCATGTGTTCAGAGTTGAGGTTATTGCCTTGCTGTGGGCATGCACAGGCCCTGCATGTGTTCAATCCTACCATGTGTTCAGAGTTGGGGTTATTGCCTTGCTGTGGGCATGCACAGGCCCTGCATGTGTTCAATCCTACCATGTGTTCAGAGTTGAGGTTATTGCCTTGCTGTGGGCATGCACAGGTCCTGCATGTGCTCAATCCTACCATGTGTTCAGAGTTGAGGTTATTGCCTTGCTGTGGGCATGCACAGGTCCTGCATGTGCTCAATCCTACCATGTGTTCAGAGTTGAGGTTATTGCCTTGCTGTGGGCATGCACAGGTCCTGCATGTGCTCAATCCTACCATGTGTTCAGAGTTGAGGTTATTGCCTTGCTGTGGGCATGCACAGGCCCTGCATGTGTTCAATCCTACCATGTGTTCAGAGTTGAGGTTATTGCCTTGCTGTGGGCATGCACAGGCCCTGCATGTGCTCAATCCTAGCATTCACCTAATATTCAGCAGCATAGTAGAGTGATGACTGCCGCAGCCCACTTTAACATTGTTTTTCTTTCTGTATAAATGTACATTTGCATGGAGAATTAGTTTGCTCAAATAAATAATAATAATTTGTAATCTATTTGTATTGTTTCTAGACAGAGAGCAATTCAAAACATTGAATAATCTTTCGGTTACTTGGTTGTCCCAGGAAACACATGGAGATTCATACACATTCATGTATACGCGTGTATGTATAAAATACCCTACCGCCCCTGAAAAGCCATGGTGTAATTATGAACACTGGTGCCTACTGTATACTAGTCTAGTAGCCTGCATTGCCCTTGGTGGCCAAAAAATACTATGTTTTCAAATAATGAACGTGCAGGGGTAGAATGGCACTGCAAGGTTCGATGCAAGGCTCCTTCACAGTTGGTGTCAAGGTGTCCTTGAGCAAGACTCCATCTGAACCCCTAATCTATGTGCACGCGTTGGCGCCTTTCATGGTTTCCTCCACCATCGGTGTATGAAGTATGGACATGTGTGTGAATGTAATGCACAATCTATGTAAAGCACTTTGGATAAAAGCTAGTGATAAAAGGTAGTGAGAAATTATATGGGTGTTGAATACATTTTGTTATGGCTGCTCATGGAATAGGACTATAGAGTAGACTACAATGTCTGGTTTAAAGTGGTAGGCCTACTGGAAAAACCTGCAATAATATACTGAAATGTACATGAACAGCAAGGTGGTGCGTGGTGTGTTTCAGGAGGGTACAGTGCATGAATGTGCTCCACCAGTGTAGGTCGGTTATTGCAACCACTGCAACATATACTGTATACTCACAAAGAGAGTAGCCTCGCTGCCTCCCTGTCACCATTATCCAAAGCAAAGGACGTAGCCTCGCTGCCTCCCTGTCACCATTATCCAAAGCAAAGAACGTAGCCTCGCTGCCTCCCTGTCACCATTATCCAAAGCAAAGAACGTAGCCTCGCTGCCTCCCTGTCACCATTATCCAAAGCAAAGAACGTAGCCTCGCTGCCTCCCTGTCACCATTATCCAAAGCAAAGAACGTAGCCTCGCTGCCTCCCTGTCACCATTATCCAAAGCAAAGAACGTAGCCTCGCTGCCTCCCTGTCACCATTATCCAAAGCAAAGAACGTAGCCTCGCTGCCTCCCTGTCACCATTATCCAAAGCAAAGAACGTAGCCTCGCTGCCTCCCTGTCACCATTATCCAAAGCAAAGGACGTAGCCTCGCTGCCTCCCTGTCACCATTATCCAAAGCAAAGGACGTAGCCTCGCTGCCTCCCTGTCACCATTATCCAAAGCAAAGAACGTAGCCTCGCTGCCTCCCTGTCACCATTATCCAAAGCAAAGAACGTAGCCTCGCTGCCTCCCTGTCACCATTATCCAAAGCAAAGACTTGCTTTTCATTTAGTCTGAGCTGAATAATCATTGGCTATGCACCTCAGGTGGGCTTACAACGTTCTTGAATTTGCCCTTTTGAAGACCTTTCATGAGGGCTGACAGTAATGATTAGTTTAAGATTTGGTGTTTCTGCAGGATTCCAACAATGTGTGTATGATTTATTCGGCTAGACACAGTGCAGTATGTATTTAAGATAAGCATGGGTCATAACATTATTTTGTCACATCCTGATCCTTCCCTATGATTACTGGGTGAAGACAAAAGGCTCCGCCTGGACCTTATTGTCGCTGTCGAGTGGAAACCTTGTATGTCCAAAACCATTACCTACTTTTCAGGAAAGGGAAAAGGAACCCATTCAGTAGTTACAAACTGTTCTTTAAAGATGGAGTGCCGTGAATATTCCCCCCTATGAAACATGATCATCAGGTATCAGCTATCAGTAGGAAGATATTTTTTTTTTTTCCTAAAATTATGTTTTATGTAGCCACACCCACCAGTTAATTAAGTATACATGGTTTTCACGTCAACACCACCCACCTCCAATGTTCCCTCTAATTATTCAGCTTTTTAGTTATTTTGTGAAAAGTCATGATGAAATACTAAAGAAGAGTACCTCAAGTTGCCATTTATTGCTGTACTGCAATATATTTTGATGAGAAATATTTTTTATGGAATATTTGATATTGGGTAAAATATGCCCGTGTTTAGTGATGGTGTAACAAAAAATATGTTTAGTGTTCTAGGGTTAAATATTTTAGCCGTTGCATCTCGGTAGGTGTTGACAGAGAACGCATGTAATTGGCTGGTGCATGTGGTGTTGTGTGCGTTCCCTCTCCCTAAGCTGTGCAAGGGGAAAGCACACAGGAAGTGCCTTGGAGCCACGCTCTCACACAGTCCTAACACCTGGCACACCGAGGGTCCTGTGGCTTAACAGATGTACCGCAGAATGTGATTAGTTCACTTTCAAAAGCCTGTCATGTGCACGGAGAGAATCAGTCAGTGGTTGTTTGAACCTAATAGGGGCCGAGAGAGGAGTGGTACAGCATAATGGGGCGTTGTTACTGCATAACAAGATGACATTCTACCACGCTCTGGATCGAAGCACAGACACTCAGACATGCATACATTATGTGATAACGATAACGACTGCATTTCAGTTAGTCCACTGTCATGCTATTGACGCAGTAACGGAGCCTTAGTTCGCTGACAGACTGCTGAACAGGATTACTTTCCACAGTCGTCAGATAACTGGCACATATACACAATCAAAGGCATGTTTGAAATTATTAATGGTGAATTAGCGCAGTGCTGCTGCCAGTAAAACGTGCCCCGTGGCCAACTGCTGACAGTTCATCGAGGTTGCAGTCCACCGTTCTCTAGATCAAATCAGACATACTATTAGAATCCT
>NC_137870.1:24219876-24359876 GCF_963924005.1 Protomyctophum bolini | reverse complement strand
GAAAACGTACAGTACGTTTACATTGCCAGTGCCACATGAGCACACACAGCATTCTCATTCTGCATGAGCACCAAGCTGAATATGCTAACGTTATTTGCTGTGCAGCTGGAAGCCGCACGCACGCACGCGCGCGCGCGCACACACACACACACACACACACACACACACACACACACACACACACACACACACACACACACACACACACACACACACACACACACACACACACACACACACACACACACACACACACACACACACACACACACACACACACACACACACACACACACACACACACACACACACACACACACACACACACACACACACACACACACACACACACACACACACACACACACACACACACACACACACACACGCATGCGTGTGTGTGTGTGTGTTTGAAATCAATACGGTTGCATCCCTGCACAGCGCGGGGGGGATTCCGGCAGAAGAGGAAACGGCTGGCGGCCAGGTGATGAAGGGTGACTTTGTGACCTGCAGACAAATAGATTTCATGGGGAAAAAAAGGAAAACATGTAGCACCGCTGATGCTAAGGTTAATGCAGAGCAGCACAGACTGGAATAACACAGCTTTATGATAGCTGTGTTGTTTCTGTCCCAGATGGAGAGGAGGGGAGGGGAGAGGAGAGGAGGGGAGAGGAGAGGAGAGGAGAGGAGAGGAGAGGAGAGGAGAGGAGAGGAGAGGGTATGTGATTCTACAAACGAAGGATGGTCCTTTCTCATTATTCACATCTTAATAGCCGACATGCCTCTAACCCTCTAATATATCACCTCTGTTCTCTCTACATATCTCTCTGTTCCCTATTCTCCATCCCCATGTGTCCGAATGACTCTCTCTCTCTCTATCTCTCTCTCATAGCATCTCCCTCTCCTGCTGTGTGATAACATTGAGTTTAATATAGGCAGTGGTTCTCAACCAGTGGCCAGGGACCTACAGTGGTCCTTGAGGAGGTTCCAGGTGGTCCCCAGCTAAATGATGGAGAGTTGGTAACCAAATGGACCCTTATAGATCTTTAACTCTTGAGTATTTCATTTTACGCTCTCAATCACTTAAAGATGGGGTGCCGTGATTCTTTTCTACCCTAAAACATGATCATCAGGTATTATTTATTTTCTTGCAATCTACGCTTATAAGTGTAGCTAGGCTATTGGGACCTATCTATGCCAGCTACGCTTATAAGCGTAGACAACCGTTTAATCCATATATGAACGCGCCGTCCGTTT
Organism: Protomyctophum bolini; assembly: GCF_963924005.1. Lineage (NCBI taxonomy): Eukaryota > Metazoa > Chordata > Actinopteri > Myctophiformes > Myctophidae > Protomyctophum > Protomyctophum bolini. The sequence goes on along the minus strand of NC_137870.1, from coordinate 24,358,619 downwards.
GTTTACCTTTTAGCATTGCTCCGGGTAGAATAGCCCTCCTCCGTCACCACCAGCGATACAGCGATTTCTAAATCCAGCTCCGTTGAGCCTCCATTATAGCCTGATTTTCAAGTGCCGTATCTCCAAAGATTAGAGTCCATGGTGAGCCGTATCTTCAAAGATTATAGAGTCCATGGTGAGCCGTATCTTCAAAGATTAGAGTCCATGGTGAGCCGTATCTTCAAAGATTATAGAGTCCATGGTGAGCCGTATCTTCAAAGATTAGAGTCCATGGTGAGCCGTATCTTCAAAGATTAGAGTCCATGGTGAGCCGTATCTTCAAAGATTATAGAGTCCATGGTGAGCCGTATCTTCAAAGATTAGAGTCCATGGTGAGCCGTATCTCCAAAGATTAGAGTCCATGGTGAGCCGTATCTCCAAAGATTAGAGTCCATGGTGAGCCGGCGCACACCCGCAACCCGGAAGGACTACAAGCTCATAGAGTGGGCCTGGACGGGTGGCCCCTGGGGCAGTACAACCATGCTAACACTAGGGGCAGCAAAGGAGTTATTAAATAAGGAGGAAGAAAAAGTGTACAGTATTTGTTTACATGTAATTTATGTGGACACAACCACCAGTTCATTAAGTATGCCTGGTTGGTTTGTCTGGTGACCTGAACTGAAGCTGCACCCACAGCTGCTGTGATAAAGGGGGAGGGGTTTTTTTATTGGCACATTTTCCTTTTTCAGCCTCCTTTCAGCCTTTTTCAGCCTCCTGTGAGTGAGTGACTGAGTGAGAGAGTGAGCGTACTCACTCTCTCACTCACACACACACACACACACACACACACACACACACACACACACACACACACACACACACGTTGTAGTGTGAAATAGTTTCCTGTCACTAATAATAAGCCTTGGATGGTAACGTATACACATCCAGTATGGATTGCATCTTAAACGTGCCTGTATAACCAGTGCATGCACAGTATTTTAACTCCTCACAGTCAGTCCACAGGGGAGTAGTTTCCCCTCGCAAATACCATGGAGGGATATTGCTGAATCAAGTTTATTTTTCATTAAACCCAATGATATGTTCCATTACCCAAAAGCGCCCTCAGCAGCATTGAGGACACGTGGCCGTTTCTATTTCAGTCTAAGCTATAGCGTTGTGTGGAGATGCATAAAGCAGTCAAAGTGAAACATGTAGTGGTGGAAAAAGTACTCAAGTGTTTTACTTAATTAATTAATAGTATCAATACTGTAATACCGAAATGTATAGCGCTGAAATGGTTGTGTTTTGTATCTATCTTCAAATCTACAAAGTAACTAAAGTTTTCAATTAAATGTAGTGTATAGTAAAAGAACAATATTTTCCTCCTTTAGTATTGGAAATTGGAAATACTCAAGTAAAGTACAAATACCTACATTTTATTTAAAGTGCTGTGATATTTTTCCACCCTAAAACATGATCATATGGTATTATTATTTAATAAGGAGGAAGGGGTGTGATATTGTGATGTCACAATTTCACTAATCCCATAGCTGGTGGTGACGGGGTGTTCCCATAGCAACCGGACCAATGTTAAAATCTGCCGTGGGGCTCAACCATTCTATACGTAGAGTATACGTTCGGGTCCGTACACGGACCTGGCTGATACGGTCCGCTAGCATCCCCTAGCGGCGGGGTACGTATATACAGACATAGCAGAACAAGTAACTGTAAGTTACAGCTACTTTATAGCTGTAGTTATAGCTACTTTCCACCACTGGGAGCATGATGTTGGTCTCGTGCAGAAACCTCTTGGGCTGTATTTTGCGTGTCTTAAGTACCAGGTCATATTCCCTAACTTGAGTAAACTAAAGACCTGGAGGCGTGATCAATGCCATTTGGCTATTCTGAGTGGCCAAAGAGCATTGATCACGCCTCCAGGTCTTTAGTTTACTCAAGTTAGGGAATAAGACCTGGTACTTAAGACACGCAAAATACAGCCCCTTATCTCCATATTATAAATGTTTATGTTTTTTCACAAAATAATGCACTACTGGGTCATACGACGTCACGCAAGAGCATCAACACTATCAGATCTGCAAGCTCCAACCCGTTGTGAGCTTTTGTAGTTCTGCTACGTTTTACAATTTTTAAGTGGTGCAACCACTTCTACATCCAGCAATGTCCGTGTACCTGTTTGTGTACGTGTGTACGATGAGCACCAGTGGTGTGCGCATGCGTGCGCGTGCACCACTGGTGTGCGCACGCACCCGCACCCGTGTGTGTAGTGCCGTGCGCGTGCACCACTGGTGTGCGCACGCACCCGCACCCGTGTGTGGATGTTGTTGCTACATAAATAGCGTCAATGCTAGCGAGCTAAAATATAGCCATCCTTGCTCTAGAAAGCACCAATGTTTCCATCTACACCACCGGATTATCAGCAAGGACCTCCGAAAATCGCGCTAATTGACCAAACCATGGAGAGCTCCGTAGATTAGGAGTTATTCAGCTTTTAGTCTGCCTGTATAATGGGAGGTGGACGGCATCGCGCATGCGCGATCCATAATAAAGCTAATCTAACGAGCAGAGAGAGAGAGAGAGAGAGAGAGAGGGGAGTTGCACCACTTGGTTCACACAGGTGTGATTTTCTTTTATTAGAATGCTGAAAAGTAACAGTTTTGGACATAAGGTTTCCACCTCAATTCTCTCCTCCTCCTCCTCAGATGCTCATGTATCACCAACAAGTACAAAGTAGAATCCTTCCATGTTGATGTGACTGTAATGATTTTATTATTATTCTTTTATTGAACATCTCTGACACATAATATTGCATGCACAGCATTTCTATTGTAACCAAGAGTGCGTGGCTGTGTGGACATCAGTCAGACTGGACTATTATCTGGCCGAGAGAGGTCACGTTCTCACAAGACGGGAGGGATGGTTGTAGAGAATTACTGTACATATCACAGGTCTGTGTTATCTCTAATACCCATGCATGCCGCACACACAGTATTTCTGTTGCTGTGGTGGTTATACTGTTGACCATAAAAACCCTTCCATGTTGTAAGTAAATGTTCATGGCTGTGTAGAAGTCAGCAGACTAATAGCTGAGAGAGGTCGGCTTCTGTCAGATAGAAGGGATGCTTGTAACACATCGACTGAAAACAGACCTGTTATCTCTAACACACACAGCCGCACGCACGAACGCACGCACACACCCACAGCTCACATGTCCTTTAGATATGGCTGACCATTCTGTGTGTGTGTGTGTGTGTGTGTGTGTCAGTCATTGAGCAGTGGCAGCTTCATGGTTTATTGCTGTCTGACAAATTGGCTCTGACGAAGACAGCTATAGCTCAGTATACATACGACGCACGCACACACGCACAGACACACACACACACACACACACACACACACGCTGACCTTTGTATAAATACATGACATATGATATAAATCTGAAATACAGACAAACCCATTTGACACTGTTGGAAGGGGGAAATGAAGCGAGTTTCTAGATCTGCACAAGCACGCATGCACAATCACACGCAGGAGAATGAAAACCTCACTCACTCACTCACACACACACACACACACACACACACACACACACACTTTCTCTGCACACTGTATGCAAACACACCTTGAGAAGTTGAGACACTGATAGCTAAAATATAGACACACACGCACGCACACTCAACTTGACACTGATGCTGACAAATAACATTCTCCTTCTCTGCTCTCTGCTATTCTCCATCGCCATGACTCTGATTCTCTCGCCTCGCCTCTCTCTCCCCCTCTCTGTCTCTGCTGTCTCACTTTTTTCTCATCACCACACACACACACACACACACACACGCCACCAACTTGACACTGATATTGACAAATGCGTGCACACACACTTTCTCTCTGCTTCTCACTCACAAACACAATCTCTCTCCTGCAGGAACGTTTGTGCGCATGCGCGCACACACACACACACACACACACACACACACACACACACACACATTTACATTCTTGCTGCTGACGGATGGCAGTCCAGGGCAGGAGAGTTCCATGTCATCTCCATGGCGGGGGGGGAGTGGTGGTGGTGGGGGGGGGGGGCAACGCACAGATTGACTTTCCCGTCCTGGGGTCTGACAGCTAACAAGCCCTGAGCAATCGAACCCTGACAGCATCAAAGACACAAGCCCATCACTCAGCACTGACAGCCAATGGCAAAGAGGCAGAGATGATCTCTGCTAGGAGATAGGCGGTGACATAGATATAAACCAGATACCTCATTCGCCACTGCAGTTCATTATCGCGACCTGTTAAAAAGGGTAGGCTCAAGTGCGGGAGGCACGCTGCCTTCTGGCCAATCACTTTTCTGGGACTTAAATTCAATTCAAAGCAAGTGCCTCTGGGAAAGAGGGAGTCCCACCTCTGATTGGCCCGCTGACCGTCCCCTTAAGTGACCCACAAATGGGTCCCGACCGCAAGCATGGAAATGGTCGTGGGTTTCAGTAAATGGTCCCGCCGGGACTGAGCCACGAGAGACAACAAAGTAGCCGTGTCAAACGTTGCGAAGTTCGCTTAGCCGACTCAGTCCTGTTCGAGTTGCGACCCGATATGGGCAGAATAGTGAATCATTTTCTGCATGGTGAGATCGTTTGACCCAACAGCCACTCAAAGTGGTTACTGGCCAATCACAGCCCGTCCTTGCACCAGTGCACTGGCCAATCACAGCGCATACTTGCACAAACCCGCAACCATTTCCATGGTTGCGTCCGACGCAGTTTGGGAAACAGTGATTTAGAACCCCTCTCAAGGAACCCTGAGGGTCTGTTGTTGTCAGCATCATGTGCTCATGAACCACTTGTGATTCATAATGTCTTCGTTTGTCCCTTGAAGGTGAGCGTGACATGCTTACACCGTCCCTGTTTAGTCCCTGTGGTTATATCCGGCTATGTGCTAAGAAAGGATCTTTTTTTAGTGCTGTCTTGTTAGTGTGCTGCATTTGTGCAGTTATTCTGACATATTGTCATTGGGGTACAGGCGCTGATGGCATCAGTAGCTGCATGAACAAACAATGTAGGCCATGATAATGTTGCCAACTGGAACTAGGCTACCTGAAATTTTAATATTGGACACCCAGACAAATATCTCTGTATACATACTGTATGTAACTAGTTTTTGTATATTATATTAACCACTTGTACCCCAGCCTCCATATTCTGGGGGGAGACCATATAGACCAACATTGCCAATCTACAAGCTAGCAATGAGTTGTTAGATTGTACTTTTAATTTTAGTATTTATATTTAATCTCAACAAAAATATCTTGAAACTTTTGGAAAATATATTATAGATGTCTATGTCAGCCGTTTACGTCAAAGAAACAAAACAGACAGAACTTAAAAAACAAGAACCTTTCCTTAATACAAAAATGTAAGCACTTCAACTTCCGAGCCTGCCTCCAATACTATTCTCACAAACTTGTTTCCATGCCAGGGAACCATGCACAGAACACTTACCTATTTGTTCAATATCCAAAGCAAAGCCTGTGTACTATAAAGGACTGAAACAGATGATCCTAGTGTATATCAAACATCAAAATGAATGGATGCAGTATGAAGCAGGCCCTAATAAGTTACCATAATGGAAATTGTATGTCCATTGTTGTGTTTATTATGACACACACAATTAATGGTCAAACGGTTAACCTCATACACGGTCTTGTGGCCGTTCAGTTCAATAAGAGACACCTTTTTTAGTTTCCAAATAATGCCGATTCCGTATTGCAAGGGGAGGTTGGCAACACTGGCATGATGTTAACATGATGCATGTTAACATGGTTTTTATCCTATTATGATTGTGTGCATTCTTAATAAGTATCATTGGAAGGAAAGACACACGTGTGTGAGATGCGAACGAACATGCACTTTTGTAAGACTGAAAATCCCATTCAAGTACGTAGATACATGCAGGTATACTTAATTCATCCCTGAGAGGAAATTGCTCATGATAAGGAGTATACATGTTCTCTCTATTGGCACAGGATTTTGAATTAATCTGTGTGTGCGCGTGTGTGTGCGCGTGCGTGTGTGTTCATGTGCTAAATCCATTTATGCATGAGCAGATGTTATGCCAACATTTTTCTCATTATGTTTGGTTGATTTACCAGCAGTTGAACAGGAAATGGATATATTGATGGCCAATCAATAATGAGCAGCCTAGCTTCCTGTAACTGTAAGATTTCATTAAAGCAGCGGTTCTCAAAATGCGGTCCAGGGGTCCTTGAGGGGGTAAAATGCTGTATGGTAATCAATCATAATCCTCAATAACAGTTTTACAACTTTAATGAGCTATTTGATGGGACATCTATAAGTCCTTTCAAATCCAACACTTCACTGCCAAAGACGTCTATAGACGTCCCATATGTATTTTCTGTGGTTAATGATAGATCACACTCTTCGCCAACATAATGCTAGTTCTACGTTGCTATATAGGCAACAGATAATACAGGAAATTGAAAAGGAAGTGAAAAATCGGCCTGCCGTCCGCCTCCACGTCCGAAAAATACATTTATCGCAGATTATTTTCCCAGATTGCGCTTTTGTTCAAAACAAGCTTTATTCAACATCCCATACTGTAACTAAAGAACTGATGATCGTACATCATTAATTTTCCGGGTGAAATAAATTACGATCGCCTGCTCCTCCACACAGCCTATGTTTTAAATTGTCATGTATTGCTGTCACTTTAACAGTTTGACTGTGGGATAAAAACATCGCAATCCTCATTTGACTGCCTAGTTTTTACTAACCATTGTAGAACCACCCACCCCGCCGACATCATCGTTCCATTTCATGAAAACGCTATCTCAATAGTACAATATCCTGTCTAATATCATGATATGAATATAATATTGATACTAGGGATGTCCCAATCACGTTTTTGAGCTCTCGATCCGATTCTGATCATTTGAAAATGATCGCCCCCGATTTCACGATCACGTGATCGGATCGGGACAACCCCAGTTAAAATGCCTGTGGGTTAGTATTGTAATGTGTGAGCGTGACATGAATGACGATCAGAGGACTCAGCTGGTGTTTCCATCGCTTCCCTTATATAGGAGTCATGGAGAGACAATCCTATTAAAATTGGCTGGCGCACTGCAGCGTGGAGGGATTTATAGACCACACACACACACACACGCGCGCGCATGCATGTACGCACACACACGCACAGGCAGAAATAGATGCTTGTGTGTGTGTGTGTGTGTGTGTGTGTGTGTGTGTGTGTGTGTGCAGCCGCCGACATGCATCCCTGTGTGATTTGTATTTACACACGGGGACACACGCATACAATCACACATGCATTCATACACTCACAAACCACAGCGAAATGGATTCATAATGCACACACTCATGCATGCACAGTGCACACACATAGTGGTGGAAAAAGTACTCACATTTTTTACTTAAGTAAAAGTATCAATACTGCAATATACACTAGATATTCAAAATAGAAAAAGTCCGGAATTAAAAATGTACACGTAGTAGTAAATGTAAATATACGCAGAATTTAACTCTTTCTAATTTGAAAAGAGAAGATCTACAAGCTCACAATGTGAGCTTATTGTAGATCGCCTATTTTTAATAGATTTTTATGTATAGGGCTGAAGTGGTTAATGTATGTTTTGTAATGCTAATCAAAATCTATAGAAAGTAATATAGTAACTAAAGTTTTCAAATAATTGTAGTGGAGTAACCTACAATATTTGCCTCTGAGATGCAGTGGAGTAGAAGTAAAAGTACTGGAAATTGGAAATACTCAACGAAAGTACAAATACTTCAAAATTGTACTTAAGTACTCAGTAAATATACTTAGTTACTTTCCACCACTGCACAGTGCACACACAAACGGTACGGGCGCACACATTGCATGTGAAGTGATTGCTGATTATTTGCTGCCTGCTGGAGCCTCCCGCACACAGCCGCTCTCTGTAAATACAGAGCTATGAAAGCACAGCTCATAATAATCCTCCTTTAACACAGACGGTTAACACCACACTGTGCGTGTGTGCGTGCGTGTGCAAATGTGACAAACATGCGCTTCGTTCATTTATATGCAAGAGAGGAGATAATGTGAGATAATGAGGGTTGATTATTCAGCTGTCAATTTATTTTCAGGAGAGAGAGAGAGAGAGAGAGAGAGAGAGAGAGCAAATTAAGTTGCAAATAATTAGTTAACTCAAAAGTACAACATTTGCCTCTGAGATGTAGCGGGGTAGGAGTACTGAAGATTTTGAAATACTCCAGTAAAGTAATTAAAAGCATACCTCAAAATTGTATTTAAATTCATCTGAGTAAATGTACTTTGTTACTTTAGATTACACCACTGGTTAAAACTGTGCTCTGTGATACAGTATCTGGCGACAAACTAAATATGTATTAAGCCTATAGGCTACACCCTACATTATAAGTTATGGAGTGGCAAAGGAGTTCATATTTTTTGGAGAAGTGTGGAAGTGTTGGTTTCTGTTGTCTGTTTGTGATTCTGCTTAAAGGGATACTTTTAAAGTGCTTGTATTGCGTGTGTGTGTGTGTGTGTGTGTGTGTGTGTGTGTGTGTGTGTGTGTGTGTGTGTGTGTGTGTGTGTGTGTGTGTGTGTGTGTGTGTGTGTGTGTGTGTGTGTGTGTGTGTGTGTGTGTGTGTGTGTGTGTGTGTGTGTGTGTGTGTGTGTGTGTGTGTGTGTGTGCGTCTGCATGTGCGTGCGTGCGTGCCCTCCTGTGCTGTGAGAACCCTCTAATCTCACCCAGTGAAGCTATGCTGTCAATAAAGCTGACATAAACCTGCTCCAGGGGTGGTTAAATATCATTCTAGTTTTAGAATGGATTTAACATTTCCGGTGCAACAGACTTAATATAGGTTCAAGTGAAAATGTCATTGGCAAAGGATTCATTTTAGCCAGGATTATGTAAGGGATAATGAATGGCTATATGTGGTCATTGTTTATAGATAAATCACCGACGCAGAGCTGTCTGTGATTTATCTATCAACAATGACCACCTAGCCATTCATTATCCCGCTTATTACACGGTTACTTAAAACATACATTAAAATGTACCCAAACGTGACAACAAAACAAAGTATTTCCTTGCTTACGGTAATCAAAGTATTCCGCAGAGTGCAACGAGTCACCTCGGAAACAAGGAAGTGACTGTTGATCAAATGGAATTCATTTTAGACTACTGCATCATCTATTTCTCGCTTCAAATGTTTTCAAAAACATTCTTGAGAGCAGCGTTTAGTTGAATGACATTGTGTGTTTGTTTACATGGCTTTCATGTTGGGTACAGCATGCAGCGCAGCAGCCTTTGATTAGATGATGATAATAATAAATAATAGCTCAAATTTATATAACGCTTTTCTAAATACCCAAAGCGCTTTACATAGGAACACTAGGAACAGACTTTATTAAGAAAAAAAACAAAGAAAAACATAACAGATACAACAACAGTACAGGGTTAAAAAGATAAAAGGATAAACGAGGGAACCAGAACTCAGCTGGGGAAGGCTATCCTGAAGAGGTGGGTTTTGAGGGAGGTTTTGAAAGAGAGGAGAGAGGGAGCAACTCTGAGATGGTTAAGGAGTTCATTCCAGAGTTTGGGGACCGAAACATAGAAAACCCTGTCCCCCCAGGCGCGGTACTTGGCCTTGCAGACCTTCAGGAGGTTGGCTTCACTGGACCTGAGGGAGTGGAAAAAGTGACACCAAGGTTACCGATGTGGGGGGAGGTAGATCTAGATGTGTGGGAGGTAGATGCGTGAGACGCAGGATTTTATTGTGACTTTCGGTCGCAATAAAAATCATTGTCAGTCATCTGTCAGTCAATAGTAAACTAGTACACATGCATAATTCATACTGTTAGCTTTTTCCACCAAATGTTTGCCTAATATGACATGCCCACAGGGATGCTATATGCCAGGGATAAATCTGTGTGAACTAGCTCTGGTAAAGTGAACTTGCACAATACTGAATGTCTTTGTCTCTCTCTCATTTCTCTCTAATGTGTTTTAGTACAAAGTAGGTGCTGAGACACATCGGTATCGGCCGAAATTGGCCTTAAAATGTAATATCTGCATCGAATCGATATCAAAATAATATATCTGTTTTAGCATATATAAATACATTTTAAAAAAAAAACCTGAAAAAGCCTTTTTTGATGATGAAGGCTGCAAATTCCATCATGTGTTATCAGGGGAAGCTTTCAATAGAGTCAACAAGTTGGAACTTGTTTAAATAAAACCACTACATACAAGCTGTTTATATTTGGATATGAGCCAACAACATTTCAATAACAGCCGAAACTATATATTTTTGAATACAGAATGAGATCATATTGACTTTGGTTATATCGGTTATCGGCCATAACGGCATTCCTTATATTGGATATCGATATGGGCCAAAATGTCTCATCGCTGCATCCCTAGTACTAAGGGTCTGCTGCGTCTGTCTTGCTTCTGTCCTCCACTGTCTCTGTCTCACTCCTGATAAGCACACTTTAGCACCGGTTTCGCCGTCTTTGCTACTTGTCTCTTGTCACATTGAAACGGCATTATTTAGCTCCTTCCTGAACACCCACACAAAAACACACACACGCACGCACGTGCCCATGCATGCCCGCAATTTGAAAGTTGAAACAAGTCTTTAGTCCCTATGTTTTCGGTGATAAAGCTCACTGAAGCACATTCATTCGTAACTGTGAGCTTTAGACTAGCCTGAGAGTCCTCGTACAATTTTACATGATGTTTTTTGCCAAACCTGCACTTCCTAGGATTTTGAGCATTAAAATGCATAGTGTATACAAGGGGGGGATAGTCCAATTTAACATTTACCTTTACTGAAAGCTGAGAGTGAAATACCATATACTGTAGGGGTAACATGTCATTGGTCCGACCTCCGGTGTTGTGCTAGTTACTGAACACCAGTAGGTCTAAATAGTTACCGTTACTATATACTTCATTTAAAAAGTAACTCAGTTACTTTACTGATTACTGAAAAATGCGTTATTGTGAAAAATACGTTTTTAATTACTTAAAACGGTCTCCCATTAATGCCTGTATAGCCTTCAAGTTAATTTCAGTAATGTTATTGCATTGGAGAATAATACAATTTGTTGATCAACTTGACATGCATTAAACACTGAACTATGCTAAGCAATGTGGTCTTAGCAATTATCATTATGAAATGTAGTGGAACAATACAACACAAAAGCTATCCTACACAGTTTTAGTTCACAGTGGGGATTACCTCTTGTATGGGTGGTATACATTTGATCTCATGCTGGAGACAGGTTCAAATCCTCGGTATGACATAAAAGTTATGGATTGCAGCTCTACTGGTGTTTGTTTAGTCAGTGTTTATTCATTTAAGTCTGAGTCTATAAATATAACCAAATGGAACCGCAAGCATTATACCGTACTTGTATACTCTCAGAGTTGCAAGTGAATAAATAAACAGTGATGATTTTACTGTCTATGCGCCACTGGGCAAGAATATAACCTCAATGTTTTTTTTAATTGAGAAAGGCTATTTATTTTATTTTCTCCACTAAATGTGGTTGAATATCTGCTAGCCTGCCTCTGTGGCCTGGACACACAAGACTCTTTGGGCACTTCTTTCTCCCAGAGAGGTGGAGCTAATTTGCAGAACAATTGTTCTGCCAATCTGCTGTTCCCTAGTGGATGCTGCTATTAAAATGCCAAACCCTGTCTGAGTAAGTGAATGGAACTAGGGTGCAAGAATCCAAATAAAAGACAATAATTGTTTTCTAACATAACGCAACTTTCAGTCATGCTGGCTACTTTGCTCCATATAGGTCTAATATAAATTCATAATTAATATTCAATATTAATGTCTCACTTTAGCTTTCCCCTCACAAATATGTGAGTGCCTATGTCTCAAGAGTTACATCAAATGAGACTGTGTGTGTGTGTGTGTGTGTGTGTGTGTGTGTGTGTGCCATAGGATGAGAATCCATGGGGAGAAGTGTGTGTTTCCTGTTTGTTTTTGTTGGTGTGGTGAGCCATCTAGAGAAAAACGCGGCCAAAGATCGCACTTATAGTGGACAGTGGGAAACATTTCATTGATGGAAGTGTGGAATCGCCTTCGCGTTTGACTAAATGGTTGTCATGCCGAACGTTGCGAAGTTCGCTTAGCCGACTCAGCCCCGTTCGAGTTGCAAACCAATAGGCACAGAATAGTGAATCATGGTGAGCGAGTCTGCCCTGAAGTGCACTGGCCAATCACAACGCGTCCTTACTCAATCGTGAAGGCTATGCCACACTTGCTTCAGTGATGGTCCACAGAGGAAGCAAGCGTTGCCTAGCATTAGTGAAGCTAGTATATCGTTTTTAGAGAGGCTTGGAAAAAAAGACGTTTCAAAATATATTTGTATATAGCTAGCTTCAGATAGATAGCTGAAACCCCACTATCTGGCTTCAAAAGAGCAAGAGCATAACATGGCCAGATTAAGCATTATCTGAAGATACAGCAACACTTTCCTTCGGGGGGGGGGGGGGGGTCAGAGATATTGGCCCTCCTGCTAACATCAGCAATCTGCTGAGTAAAGCTGGCATTGTGTCGTATCAGGAGTTCTGTACACCTGTCTCAAATCAAAGCTAATCCAACTCTTTACCTTCAGAACCAGAGGGTTATCGGTTTATACAGCTCTTGTTGTGTGTGTGTGTGTGTGTGTGTGTTTCAGACTAATGCTAATCCTTCATCGTGTTAGCACAGGGTCGGGTTAATACTAATGCTAATCTCCTTGTTGTGTTAGTGTGGGATCGTGCTCGCGCTAATCCGTCTGTCGGAGATGTGCTGACCGGTTAGAAAGCCGCACTGATCTCCTGAAATGACACCACCTTGATCTCACTCACTAGCTACAAAGGAGAAGAGAAGAAAGATTTATTACCTGTTACACATGCCCTTGTAGCTTAGTTCACCTCTCTCTCTCTCTCTCTCTTTCTCTCTCTCTCTCTCTCTCAGATGACTACGTTACTTTTTATAGTATCTCTATCCCGCTGACCTCCTTCTCACTTTAACTCTGCTTTTGTCCTCTCTCTATCTTCCTCCACTAAGTAATCCCTCACAATCCATGCCTCTCCCCTTGAAGCTCTAATGTCAGAGTTATTCGAGGATCATTCAGAATTTCATGTGCTTTTTCGCTGTTTTCACACTTGATTAATAGCATGTTTTCATCCACCATTTTCTTTTGTTCTGTCTTATCTCGACAGCCATGGGACGCATTTCTAACATTGTCCTGTTGTTTTATGTCTTGCCCCGGTGATATCTCTGTCTTGCTCGGTTGAAGTTCACTCTCCATCAATCAACTGAGCAAGCGAGAGTAAGATAAACAGTGCTGTTTACCCAGAACAATCTGCCTTGAGCCTGAGAATATATAGTATGACACCCTCATGTCTCTATTCGATCCCTCTCGCATTGTCCCCCATTGTTCCAATTGTGCTAAGCATGCAGTCTGCATTAAAAAGGGTGATCTTTCTTCCCCCAGAGGAGTGTCAGAAGAATGTTCTTAGATGCCGCGGGCGTGTCTCTCTGCTAATGTCACCGGGACGAATTCCTGGGACTCATGTTCTAAATACATTCAAATTCTGAAGAAATGTTTCCAAAACGGATTCCAAACAGCAACTGACCGTGAAGGGTCTGTCCTCGACAGACCCTGTGTGAGAGCAGTGATTAACCACTCATACATACTTAATACCTTGCGTTAGTGTATTTGCTGTTCTTGCTGAAAAGAGCCGATCGACAAGCTCACAACGGTTGGGAGCTTGTCGATCTGCTACAGAGGGACCTGGAGGACAGGGTGATGATGAAAGACAGCACAGGGAGGGCAAGAGTATAGCAAGGGGAGGGAAAGGAAGATGGACAGAGTGAGACAGACAGAGGGAGATCAGAAGGAAACAGCCATTCCAAATGCTAATGAATAAGTGATGCAACGTGTTGACATTACTCCCCCCCCGCCCTACTTCCATGTACTCTCTACAGTATCTCTTATCTGCATCTTTCTCTCTGTCATTCTCTTGACAGGGCGGTCGTCCTTCCTAACTTTTCATCTGGCGTTGTTGCCCCAAGACCAGTGATGTGATGGGAATGTGAATTCACACAGCGCTGCTGATTGTTGAGAAACTCGTGACTTCACCAGAAGACTGTAGGTCACCATATTGCTCCTGCTGTGTGCTGTGTGCTGTGTGTATGCGCTTCCCGTGTGGAGTGAGGATTGTGTGTGTGTGTGTGTGTGTGTGTGTGTGTGTGTGTGTGACTGTGTGTGTGTGACTGTGTGTGTGTGTGTGTGTGTGTGTGTCTTAGTGAAATCAGCCAGCTTATTACTGGGGCAGATAGCTGGTGCTTATATAACCTCCTGAACAGCTTTAGCCTATTTTCTTATTTGATGAAGAGTAGAATGTTTTGATAGAAACATTTTGACAAATAAAACAATTAGAGGAAGTACAGTAAACAACGATCCTGCCAAAGACAGGAATTGTTAACCCTGCCCCTGACAACGTATTATTTGCATAGTGTATTGTACTGATTCATGATGGATAATTGATTGCAGTCGTATCGATTGCAGAGTGTTTGCATCGTGTCCGCCCTTGACGTGGAAACAAAGTTACGTGAATCTGCTTTGTCAGTCTGGCTAGCAGGCAGCAGACTCGTATTTCATAACATCACCTGTTTCCTATAGCCACATTGTTGCTGCTACGTCATCAGCAAGCACCACTCTGTCCTTCCAGACTGAGTGCGAAGTGACTGGAACCCATGGCTAGACGCTCTTAAACCAGAGCGACTTACATAGTAGAGTCACAAACTAAGCCGTCCTCTGGGAACAATGTTTTGATGACTGATTTGACCTCTTTGGACCCTTTATAAAAGATTTTGCCCTCATAGTCCCCCAAAAAAATCCCAGCTGTTTTTGCTAGAGGGCCAAATTCAAAATGTCCGGCGCCATAGCCAAACATGAACTTTTGATCCAGATGACCTAGAATCACACTTTTTCATACTAGTCAACCATGAGGATTCCAAATCTGATTCTATTTTAATCATAAGACCTCGTTTTGGCCCCGAAATTTAAGATGGCCGCCATCCAGTAGAGTGAAAACGTAACTTTTGAATAGGAAAGTAATGTTTTTTTTATCATCTAAGCAAGAACAACAGGTATTAGGTAATACATAAAATGCATAGAAATAGTAATCAAGGATCATAAGTAAACTAAGAACCATAGCACTGTATAGAATATCTGTACAATTATAAGTATACTATAGAATGCTATGTCTACATAATGCTATCTAAATTACATATTTTGGTAGTATAGGGAACCAATGGAGGGAGTGGAGAAAGGGGGAGACGTGAGAATCTTTTCTGGTTGAAGACCAAGCATGCTGCGGTATTCTGGATCAATTGGATAGGCTTAAGTGCACATGACGGGAGGCCAGTAAAGAGAGATATAATGGTCAAGTTTTAATACGACTGATGTCTAGATAAGGAGCTGGGCTGACTCCTGGTTGAGGAAGGGTCTAACTCTAATCCTTCGAATGTTAGTGTAAACCTACACAATCGGGTGACCGCTGTGATGTGTGCCTTGAATGAGAGCTGACTGTCCAGGACAACACCATGGTTCATAACTATACGCAATACCTAATGTGTTCAACCAAACCTAGAGTTTGAACTGTGTATCACATACATACAATGATATGTTTCAATGTGTTCAACCAAACCTAGAGTTTGAACTGTGTATCACATACATACAATGATATGTTTCAAATTCCATCAAATGGAATGCACATGCATATTTATTTGTACCTGTGTGTGTGTGTGTGTGTGTGTGTGTGTGTGTGTGTGTGTGCGTGCGTGCGTGCGTGCGCGCGCGCGCGCATGCGCACGCATAGTACCAACCATTACTTGGAATCATAACAAACCTCGGTGTAGATTGGTCATATTGATATTTGGAAGCCTGGGCCATGTACATAAACTGACCACGAGTGGCCTAACAATAGCTGGCGCATGTCAATGCAGTAGCTGGCACACGTGTGTGGGTGTGTTTGTTCCTGTGCGGATGTAGGCACATTTGAAGTGACAGAAGAAAGGGCTGACTCATGCATTGCTTATTGTCACATCCTTTTGTCCAGCCATTCGTGTGTGTGTGTGTGTGTGTGTGTGTGTGGTATGCGTAGCCCTGAAAAAGTACAACATGCAAAAAAGGGAAAAGAATCTGCATATTGCATACCAACAGAATAAGCAGAGACTAGAGTCAGAATGCGAAATAGAGAGAGGGAATGTATGGAGTGAATTAGACCATAAACATAATTATTTCCATTTCCATTAGTGTTGCATTAATTATTACTCCATAACTGCATAAAGAGAATAAACGTCCACAGTTCTGTCATCTATTCTCATAAAGGAAACGTTGCAGTGCCCAAAAGGAAAACATTTTAAACTGCTTTCATTTAAAAACAAGCTCTAGGTTCAGGGCGACATTGAGGTTCAGGAACCTGCTGGGAAAAGGAAATTGTCAAACCTCAGACAGTATAATGTTTATTCATTATTTTTTTTCTTAGCCATCTCGCAAAGCCTCAAAATGTATTTGCTCTCCGTATTCTCCGTCCCTCCGGGATAGGGCTGTGCAGACCGACTTTATCTGTTCTCTCTTTGCCTCTGAGTGTTGCTGTCTGGTGGTTCAATCTACCATCTTCCATAGTCCACCGGTGATGTGGAATCCCACTGCTCCTGGTACCGGCAGGCAGCCTTATCACCCCCATGCAGTCTGCTGTGTGCCATCCACGACAATACCAGAATCTAAATATTGGAAACTCTCAACTACAGCACATGGTTCACACACGTATATCTGGGTGTCTGTGGTTAATCTCGCAAACCACTGAACCGATCAGCAACAAATGTATTGTTATTATTGGCAAATGCTGTATAAAGAAAGAATGTATACATGCAATGCAGTGTGAGCTTGTAAATCTGACACCAGGGTTTAAGCTTCTCAATGAAAGGGTAGAGGGACCACCTCTGACCACAGTAGATGTGATAGTTACACAGAAATAACGTTCTATTTGTTAAAATATGTACAGGATTGTAGCTTTAATATAACGGAAATGTGCAGTTGGAACATTCCAAGAACCCTCCCTAACGGCCGGGTTACACTCGGCGTGGAATTGGCTCCGCTGAGTCCGCGAGAGTCCACCAAAGGGCCTCTGCCCGGGCTCTGGTCCGGGCTCCTGCCCAGGGTCCGCATATATGGAGCTGGCATGTTCTGACCTCAATGCTCCATATTTGGCCATGCCTGAGACAGAACTCCATAAACTGGCCTGACATCCCAACACTCTGGGCATGCCACAGAACTCCATATAGGAATAAAGGGACACAGAGAGACACATACAGAAATCTGATATCATTCTGACATCGGCATAAAAGGGACAAAGACATAATATCTGGATGGGGCATGCATTTCCATGTAGGCCAGTGCCCAACTGGCACCGCCGTAGAGGCCCCACGGGCACCTCTCTAGTCTATCTAACTATAAATGCACCAAGTCTGTGTGTGTGTGAGAAAACCGAATCTATTTAGACACACGTGTTCCACCCCACCACAGGGGGTGCAGTGCCTGGTGTCGACACACGTGTTCCACCCCACCACAGGGGGTGCAGTGCCTGGTGTCACACGTGTTCCACCCCACCACAGGGGGTGCAGTGCCTGCACCCCACCACAGGGGGTGCAGTGCCTGGTGTCGAGTCGGTCGGACCCACAGTTGTTCAGAACCGCCCTTCTGGACTGGGCACCTGCCCAGTGTCCATATATGGAGCTGGCCTGTTCTGACATCATTCTGACGTCTGCATAGACTATTATTTGGGCATGCCTGACAAAGAACTCCATATATGGGCATAAAAGGGACACAGACATAATATCTGGGTGGGGCATGCTGTAGAGGCTCCCGCTCTAGTATCTATAAATGCACCATGTTTCTGTACGTCTGTATGCCTACGTGTCTGTAATCGACATATCTCGAGAACCCCCCACAGGGATGTGCAGTGCTCGGTCAGAACAAAAGGCCTCTGCCCGGGCTCTTGTATGGAGCTGGCCTGTTCTGATATCACACACACTTCATATTTGGGCATGCCTGACACAGAACTCCATAGGAATAAAGGGACACAGAGAGACAGATACAGAACAGATGGGTGGAACCGATTCTCTGCCACAACTGGTATTGCATGGCCGGGTGGGGCATGTATCTCCAACTTCCATTGTTACTGGCTCTACAGCCAGGCACCGGTCTAGTATATCACAATGATAGAATACTGTCCTCCTCCCATGGACTGCTTATCTCTCGGTTTTTAAAACTCATTCTCTGTATCATCATAATGGATATTATTTATTTATCTCTCTGTATCATCATAATGCATATTATGTATATTTCCAACACTCCATACAATACAGCATATGTGACCGTTTCTGACCAAGGCTAAGTCATTGTTTTTTCATGTCATACAGTATGAAAGCATGGAATCATACAGTAGCTTCAAATTGACATATTGGTTGTTCAGTTTGACCCACCAGTTTTGGAGATATGGCTTAAAGAATAATGTCTTGCAGAAAATAGTATTGCTAAGTTTCCCCCCCCCCCCCCCACACACACACACACACACACACACACACACACACACACTAGCCATCACACATTAATCGTGTCCCAATTCCTTTGATATTTTCAACGGTTATCTTTGTGTGTGAGGATGTGCGTGCGTGTATGTGCGCCGCTGCCTTTGTTCATTCTCTGTTATCTCCATGGCTCCATCTGATCACTCCAGAAGCGGAACGATGAGGCCGATGAGGAATAGTGTGGGCGCACTTATCCAATCATCGGTGGAGTGTGTGTGTGTGTGTGTGTGTGTGTGTGTGTGTGTGTGCGTTGAGTGCGTGCACTGCGTTAGTGCGTGCGTGCGTGCGTTCATGTGTGTGTGTGTGTGTGTGTGTGTGTGTGTGCATGACAATGTGTTAAAGTAAAGTATTTCAAGTGTCCTCTCACAGACGATCATTAAGTGATTAGAAGCCCTTTTCATCGTACTGCAATGCATGCTGCTGCCTTTTATTCTTCATGGCTGTGAACCTGGTATACATGATACAGCATAGATCGAGTTCCACTACATTATGGCTCTCCAGTGAGAATTTAACCTTCAACCCATGAAGCATCAACGGTCACTGTAGAACAAAATGGTTTATATTGTACTCATAATGAATCACTTAAGAGGGCGTCTAGGTTGGACGCAATCAGCTAACCACAGGCGAGGAAGGGGCATGGCTTGAAAATCATTATTTGTATTCTGTTGAGTGGTGATGGGTTTCTCAAGCAGCGGGTCAGGGTTGTTAAGTCAAGTGCCTCACACAATAAAATGATTCTAACTTAGTGAAGGACAAACTGGATTGTGTAATACAGTCAGGTCCTGACTTACAATTACAGAACATCAGGCATTCAGCAGACACTCGTGTCCAGAGGTTGGAGTAAACCTAGCCTAGATGCAGATTTAGAGTTCCAAGAAAACATGCTAAATGAATAAGAACAAAATTGGTCGTCCACACCAATGAAGATTAAGATGTGGCAGTAATGATGTGAGCATCTACACTGTTGTATAATATAGTTTAGTAAACATGTCGAATGTGAGTGATGTGCACTGGAAAATGTGTTGCCATGGGAATTGGGATGGATTTTGACTATGGCTGTCAGTGTTTGTTTTGTTCATGAAATCGCTCTGAAAGTGATATACTGTAATTTACCCCCGCCACCCCAATGTTGGTTGTGCAAGATCAAGTGGCATGAACCCTATAGTAATCAGACAACAGGGTAAATGGTTATGTAAACCGAGTGCAAAGAAAGCAATGCAGTGCTAGTAGCATAACATTACCCATGTGTGCATGCACACATGATGCACTAACATAGAATCAAAGATTCAGTTATTGTCAATTTGGGTGCTGTACTAGTTAAGACCCTGGATTATTTTGCCCCACATCTTTCCCCGTTGGAATAGGATCAGATACCTCCAGAGAAGATTTTCTCCTGTGGTATGGCATTTTCAAAACAGCGAGACAAGCGATTCCAGACAGAACAGGCTCCATTGAGAGCTGCAAAATTTCGAAGAGTATAGTGCTTCTCTCTGAAGCGCACATTACCCAATAAAGTTGATCTTATATCATTCCATTCTGTGATGGTATATCTGTAACATTGTTCAGCTTCAGCCGTTGCAGCAACAAGATGAATCGAGAGCCCTCATCACAGGCGAGGGCTACAAGAGACGCAAAGAACATGACTCAAATAATCCACTTAACGTTGCCTCCACAAAGGGCCTGTGAACCTCCCCATAGACTTGGTCCCACTCACCCATGGAGCTTATTACATGGAAATTACATCTAAAACGGTCCTCAGTTGGTTTCTCATTTCCACAGTGCACGTTGAGCTAATGCAGTGAATAATGTCTCCACAAGGAAGGCATGCACTGTAGACTTGTCCCAGTGGGCTTGTCTCCCACAATCCACCCCCGGGACCCTCTTGCCAAGGCCCAAAACACCAAGCTTCACATTACTGAAAGAGATAAAAATTTGATTCAAACACTTCAAATAGGGATGTGTGCAGCTAGTCTATTAAACAGCACTTTATTCAATCTATGATTTATTATCGTCATAATTTTATTGCAAAATGCGCTTTTATTCTGCAAAACAATATAGCTTTGACCGAAAGCAATCGCAGCTTCCTGAATGTCTTATTTAAAGGCAAGAAACAATCTGCACTCTCAAGTCTTATACCGGTAGTCTTTTTTAATACTGATACGCAGTCGACCAACATTTTTATGATCTTGCAGTTTGTTCAACACCTTCTCAAGAGGCGGCCAAAGCTGAATGCTTAGTGAACCCGCCTAGGACTCACCGGAGATCCCAGGTTCGATTCTGGCTCCCTGAGCAAGACGCTTAACCCCTAACTGCTCCTCTGTGGGCAGCACTCAGCTGGGTGAAGCTGCTCTGTGGGCAGCACTCAGCTGGGTGAAGTTGAAAACTGAAGTAAGTTATCTTATTTCTTTAAGGTAAAACAGCATTTCTTAGCATAGTCATGCGGTGGCTGCCATGAGGGTAAAGTTATGAAAAACGACCTTCCCCACCATAAATACACCAATGTCACGCAATGCCTGTCAGAATCTTGGCTGGAGTACTTCCATTTAACGAAGTCCACAAGAAAGAGTAGTAACCTACAGTAGGTAGACTTTTTCCCTGTGGACTTGGGTCCACAATTAATTCCTGGCCGGCACCCTCTTGCAGAGCGAGACTTCACCACACAAGCTGCCAGCAGGAGGATGCTAATAACACAATGTCCCTGTAGCGGGGAGGACGCCGCTCTCCCTGGGAGCCCATTATAGTGAAAAATATACTAGAACAACCCCACTGCTCTGTTTAAAGATATACAACGTTTGTGCACACACCTCGATCCCCCCCATACTTTCACCAAGAACCCACGCAGCATCCTTCACACTCGCCTCTGGAGATCACATCACGTTTGGCCCCCAAAAATAAATAGAACTCTACCGCTCCGATTTAACATTAACAATAATGCAACGTGTATGTAGAAGAATGGATGAACAGAGTATAATAATAGTAACAAATCATTTAAGGCCGTTGACGTGTTTCACGTCTTTTTAGGTTTTTATTGATTCAGAATGGTATCGCTGATATCTAGCAGCGTTCCCGTCTCTAGCCAACACTCGGCTCGCCTGTGTCAATGAAATGATTCCCCACCGTCCACTGCCATGTTAACTGCATGTTAATCTACACGCACGCACGCACGTGTACACGCACACACACATGCCGCAATCCTACCATTAATCCTACCACACACACACACACACGCACACACGCACGCATGTGCAGTTGTGCACACATACGGCACGTGCACACACACAGACCCTTACAGTGACAATGTGAATAGGCTAACTACTATACAGTACCCTCTTACGGGTCTTCCATTTGGTCCATTTACACATTCGGCAGACTTCAATTAACACTGAGGATTTCACTGTGTACGATCCCACTCCCCTCTCATTTATCACTGTAGACAATGCAGCTGCTGTCCCTACTGTATGTGGACCACTGTTTTATACTGATATAATAACAAATGAGACACCTCTCACCCTCTCTCTCTCTCTCTCTCTCTCTCTCACACTCTCACACACAGTGAAAAAGCATGTTTAAAACATGCATTTGGGGGCGCCCCCTGGCGTAGTGGTCGAGGCGCATGCCACATATAGGCTCTGGCCTGACAGCGCCGTTGCATATTCGAGTCCCGTTCATGACGACCTTTGGTCCATGTCTCTCCCCTTCTCTCTCCCTCCTTGCTGTCAGTCTTCACTTGAAACGATCAATAAAGGCAGAAAAGCAAAGAAAAAAACATGGATTTGGTTCATTCATGTTTTCTTTTGTGGAGCTCAGTTACATTATAGCTAAGTTGCAGCAACATGATGCATAATCGTTCTAATCGATTCATCCAAAATGGACAAAGGCGTTAATAGGTGTGGAACGGATGTTTTCTTGCCAGCAGTTTACTTTAATTTCCCAAATGGTCCCCTCCTACTGTTGATGAATTTACACATGAATTTTATGATTGTGTGGTCCCCTTATTTTATCTTATCATTTTAACAGTGCATTAGAATATTTCATATTTATTAATGGATTGAGATGACTTGGCTGGACTGGACTATGACGGACTAACAGTTTTATGCCATGAAGTTTTAGCCCCTTCAGTGTTTTTTTCGTTGTCTTTGCGTCCTCTCTTGATACTGTTATATGTTGTGCTGCACTAAACAGAATTTCGTTGTATGTCTCATACAGTGACAATAAAGATATTATATTATCTTATCAAATGATGCACCATACCTTCATAACACTTGCATTTGGTTGGCATGAACCTCTTAAACTTTCCTCCCACAAGCTCCAACCATTCAACACAAACGGCAAACTGTTACTTTCTGGAAAGTGTAAAGTGACAATTTGTTAATAAAATTTTTTGATTGTACAAATTATAAGTCACAAATCTTCCTTTTAAAAACATTTACTTTCCCTGCCAGCATTAATTCATTTATTCACCCCGAACGGCCATAAAACGGGAACCGGATGTTACTTACGATGTCTGTTGTGACGGATCGGATATTTTACTTTTGTTTGGAGAGCACACAGTCTTACTGCGACCATTACTACTTTGGCTATGGACCGTCGAATAAAGCTTGTTTTGACCAGGGACGAATCTGGGACGAGGAATCCGAGATAAATTGAAAGGAACAGAAAGGAACAGTGCGAGTGGATGCGTAGCATTCTCCCCCGCACACACTTTTTGTTTCTCTACCTTTGGTTGCTAGTTTTTAAATCTTTTTAATTTGAAATTCTTTCTAATAAAATATTTTTTATTTGTCTGTTATGCGACTTTGAGTATCTTGAAAAGCGCTATATAAATTGTGTGTATTATGATTATGATTATGATTATTATTAATATTATTATTATTACTGACTCAAGCTATCAAACTATAAAGGACCAAAAGACATAGATCTACACCAATGTCGGCAGGCCAGATTATCAAAAGACCTAGATATAAGACAATGGCAGCAAATGTGGTTAATATGCAATTAGAAAAGACAAACGTCTCAACTCAACACAAAACCATCTTCATCAGGCATCAGAGAGACTCTGAGGACTAATGAAGATATCGTAGTGCTGAAATGTTGTCGGTTTTTGTTTGAGTTTTGAATATATTTAAGGGGAAGATCTGTGTGCTCCAGTTCATCTTCATGTGAAGTGACCCAGATACATTGCTGATTTAAACGTCTATTTCGGAGCTCTGGTATTCTTAGGAAGCTGGCTAAAGCACGGGTGTTTCTCTACAATTGAAAGGGGTTAAGCTAATTGCCTGCAGTGTAAATATGAATGAACATAGTAGCTTATTTGGTCGCTGTCCAAACCTTGTTCTGATCTGGAGTACCTGCTGTATAGGACAACGTTTGGATCTCTGACCCAATTCAGATCTACTGGGATCCAAAGGACTAACTTGACCGGGCCTCTTGAGTGTGCAATCTGCATATTCCCATCGTAGAATGTAAAATGAAACCCAAAAGGTTCCCCCAAGACCCTGCTAACCTTAAGCTCGTTAAAAACCTGCCATGATTGACATATCTGCATGCCCACCACACCCCGGGTGGGATTGGGCTGAAACACTGAAAAGGTGTGTTATTATCAGAGGACATGTCAGGGACATTTTTTTAAATGTTTCAAGCGTTGGTATATATATATATATATATATATATATATATATATATATAATATATATATATATATATATGATATCTACATTTTCTAAACTAATTTCCATCGTCAAATAGCCTTCACTGCTGAGTACCTGAGAACCTTTGAAGAATCACCTGGGCGCTAATGTATGTCTGTTTCACAAAAATACGCCTGAATTATTGTAGTGCTGATCAAAAACAAATAAGGGAACACAGAGCGACCCGTAGCGAGCCACCATTGCAATAGGTTTGCAACTTGTTTTTCTAATAAAGTTGTCTTTTTCTCATGTCCGTCCCCCCTCCGTCCCCTCCCGGCCCCCACACATGTAAAGCGTCTTTGGGTATTAGAAAAGCGCTATATAAGTCCCAGATATTATTATTATTATATTTTTCCGGTGGCATCATCCGAACGCGTCACTTATCCCACTCTGTCCTATGGAAACGTCTTAAAACATATTAAAAACGGCAAATTAAACAATGAAAACAAAAGACGGGAATGTCGTGATCCGCAAGGAAAGATCTCTTTATCAATTAAGTCGGGAATGTTTGATCTGCAGCAGTCAAACTGTTTTAATTGGAAGTCAATGAGAGGCTGAATCTTTGTGTTGCAGGGGACTGATGTCATAGTGCTGATGTCATATATGACTGAGGTCATTGTAGTGATGTCATAGCCTACATGACTGGAGAAGTAGAGGAAAAAGGGATCCCGTACACTGTCTTCACTTGCAGAATTACATTTATTGAGCAACATTTCGGACGTCGGGCATCTTCCTACTGACTGACATAATGCTGATGATGACTTAAAGTCATAGCAGTGTTTATTTTGATAGCAATTTAGTTTTTTGTCAGTCTTTTGAATAAAATTCCATTTAGTTTTTGTCATACAGTATTTTAGTCATCTGAAATGTTTTAGTCGACTAAATACGGTAAATACCATACAATTTCAGTCGACTAAATCTAACGTTTTTGTCCCACAAAAATGGATTTTGGCGGGCCTTGATGGTGTCGTAATGGCTGATTTTACGCTTGGTTGCATGCTGAAAATAGGCAATCTGCAAGCTTGTCTGTTGTGACTATTGTGACTTTGTATATTTAGTCTCAGTTTAAGTCATCATTGCTTAGTTTTTGTTTCGTTTTAGTTTTCATCACATGATGACTTGAGGTCATAGACTGGCCTCCAAGAGATTGACAGTGTAGTTAGTTAGTGCACGTGAGATTAAAAGGTAATGGCCAGCACAAACGCCCATGACATATTGTTTATAGTACCTAATTAACCTGGGTGATGCTGCGTACCCCGGCTATATTTATATAACGTTGCATCCTGATGTGCATGAGTCGTGATAAAAGTGATGAGAATACACTGCACGTACTTTTACTTTGCTTGACTGGCTTGTCAGCAGTCCCTTTGAAAAAGGAGCTGTCAAGTTGTACAAGTGCTGCACGTCACATTTTTGACTGATTAATAAAAGTGAGTTTTTGCTGTCAGGGCAGTAAGGCATCCGTTGCACTTAGACTTACGGTAGTATCGTTTCCTCTCCTGGTACTTAGAGTGGCTTTCAACTCGAGTGTAGGGTATCTATCCTGAGTAGTGCTGGGTCTATGGGCCCTATTTTCACCCGTGCCTTCCGCCTTATCCCTAAAACTCTTAGCCTTTTTTTCACTATTTTGATCAGCTAGTTGAACAATTTAAAAAAGTTTTTCAAAATAGTAAAAATAAAAGGCAAAGAAGTTAAGGAATAGGGGGTTTAAGGCACTGACGAAACTAGGGCCAATATGTCTCATTGAGGTCTAAATTAGACCTGCAACTCAAGGTAAATTAACCTTGTACAATAGAAAACTAGCTAACAGCAGTAAGGAGTTGAAAAACAAATCTGCACTGTTGATTAGTTTAACACTCCAGATATGACTGGACACACAATCAGCCATTTACATTTCCCCATTGTGTAACTCTAACGTTCACATTGATAACAAATCTTTAATTTACGTAAAACAGTTTTAATTGAGAAAGCTACTTTCCCCCCAGAAATAAACCTTTGGAGGCAGCTGGCATGTTACAATGTCGCAGACGGCATAATTGCTGCCTTAAATGAGTCAGGGAAATAACATCTTATTCAACAGAGGTGCTGAGTTTGACACTTAGTAGCTGAATGTTGTCTATTGCACCTTTAAATGAATAGGCTATACTCCATGGCAGATACTACAGGTGTCTGGTAGCCGCTATACTGCCCTACAAAGCCAACTGGTCAGTCAAAGGCAAATAAGTGATATTACATTAATTGTAAAAGCGTTGCATCCCTTCAGGTGAAGGGACGGTAGCTAGGGACGGTAGATATGCTATCCGCAGGACGCATGTCAGACAGATAGACAGCCAGCTGTACCAGTTTACTGTTATGTGGCTTATTTCTACCCTATAATGTTTTCAGATACATATTTTAGTGTGATGATTAAGTTGAAACCGAGTAATACACTGTCTGGATGATCTTGAATGGGAATAAAAATGGAGGATTTCTGTAATCAGTAGCAGCTGTGTTGGACGGATGCGCAGATATGGGGAATTAAACAGGTGTGCTTCATTTTTATTGGCTTTTATCGATGTGGGCCTCGACACGTCATCACACAGTACGTTTCCGTTTTCAGGAAGTAATTAAAATTCGAACACTTTGGCTTCATAGGGCATGTATTGAAAGACAGTAAAGGTTTCCTACACTTGGGTATAGATATGCAGATCCTGCATAATGTGCCATAAAGATGTCACAATACCCAACAAAGAAAAACAGCTGTTTTGCATGACTGTAGCATTGTAGCAATATAGACCAACTATTGGATGTGTCGCCAGTGGAGGAAATGTGAAGAGAAACGATGACAATATACAACCGTTTTGGAGAACCTTGGTGAGATCAATTTACACCAAAATAAATGTTGACAATGAGATTGATTAGATGGATTCAAAATAAATGTTGATTTGTAGACAAAGTCTGATATTCATTAAATCACAGGTTAGTTTTCCAAAATGCATGGATGCACTGATGGGCTCAACAAGAGAATGTATCCAAACAGTTTCAACCCGAGATCCCACCTGGGTGATTCGGTGAGAAATCAGAGGCGACGAGTGGCAACCTGACTCTCATTCACATTAGCACGGGTTCTGTTGGGCTTCGAGCGCAGGACGTCACAAATCTAAATTAGGGTGACACTCATTTCAGCATCTCTCTCTGAACTCCTTTGATCTCTGCTCTCGTATTTTTTTTCCATTAATGTAGAGTGGGGAAGCAGGGAGGAGGGGAGGGGGCAGGGAGGGAAAGAGACATGAAGAGGAAGAGGGGGAAAAAGAGAGATGATGATGATGATGATGAGAGAGTGCAAAGAAGAACAACACTGAATCACAGAAAAACAGAAGCTTTTGCACAAGGTGCAAAAGAGAGGTAAGACCCACTGCCCACATGGCAACATGCACTGTACGAGGTTAGACAGTATGCAGCAGCACAACTGCATGGTCCACATGAAAGGGTAGAGTAAATAAAGAGATGATATCACAGACGGAGAGAATGGAGGGTGAAAACATCCCTTCTGGCTCCAAAACTGTGGAATGCACTTCCCATTGCAGTCAGAACTGCAGCATCACTCCCAATCTTCCGCCGTAGTCTGACCATCATGGCCCATAGCACTTACCCTACCCCCCTTAGATAGCATTTCTGTAGACTTGGATAGCATTTGATACAGACTTATAGCATGTTATGTAGACAGCACTAGAATTGCATTGTATATAGTCATAGCACATATGTATAGCATAGTAGTATATATGTATAGTTTATATGTATAGTTTCATTATATAGATATTCCACTGTTACTTTCTTAGCTTACGCATGTTTCATGATAAATGCTTTCATGTGATGTATTCCCATGCTTTTGTTCTTGCTTAATGTAAATCGCTCTGGATTAAGAGCGTCTGCTAAATGCCTAAATTGTAAATTGTATTGATTGAAGGGAGAGAGAGGCGAGAAAAGTAGTGCGCGGAAATTACTGAAAGTCAACCATAGAGATAACAGATGTAAAATAGAGTGCAAACGACAAAAAAGAAAGTAAGAACTGGGGCAGGGTGCGAGATAAGGACAGAGAGAGAGAGGGAGATGCTGCGTTTCTTTTTCTCAGTTATGTGTCGTTGCTCCACGGATGAACCTCTGATCATCTTGGCGTTGATCTGGCTTCAGTAGACCTAACTGTGTATATATAAATAGTTGTTGATGTGATTCAGATGTCCCCGACAAGTTCCACTACGGCTCATGACACTGCTGCCGTCCGGCTGCTTATTCCACACTGTCAGACCCAGAGTGAGTCATTTCATTTAACAGACCGGCAGGCAGGTGAATTGGTGTGAGGCATCCAGCGGATGGGCAAATTGACAATCTCCGTGGTGTTTAGTGTTTTCTTTTTTTTATCTCTCTACCTGGTATTTTGGGGGCCCACGCCGTGTGGCAGCGTGTGGGCCCGGGGGGAGAGGGTGCAGTAGCCACAGTTGGGGCATACTGCAAATCCGTAACACACTGCAAGGACCCTGCTTTGAGCTGGTTTACAGTACATTATAGCAAGGTGTGTTACATTGCCTCCTAGATAAATGACTGATCAAAGTTTGCTTCGTGTATGTTTATATTGGACCAGAATCGGACCCTGCAGACATCCATCTAGGTCAGTGGTTCGAAGGACCCTCAGGGTTCCTTGAGGCGATTGCAAATTATGGACTCTAGTTACAGGTACAGTACATGCCTCAGGCATGCCTCAGGCATGTACCTGTAACTAGAGTCCATATTTATTTTTTTTGCTTTAGTTACAGGCATAATGCCTGTAACTAAAGCTGTGTTCCCATCGCTTGAGTCGCTTCACTTTGGTTGCTGGATGTTCATTTGCGTGTTCAACCTATTGCTCGTGCATGCTGTCATCTGTCAATCACTGTGCACATACAATGGAGAAACAGGCGCAAATTCCAAATGCAATGTTTTAATCAAGCAGTTGTATGTGTGAAAGATTCAGCAACTATGTTCTATTTCATGGCAAAAATATATGAATACATTGAAGCTGTCAAAAACAAACATTGTCCGTGTGTTTTTCTCTATCCCTGCCGGCAGCTGTACTGGCCGTGGATGACTGAGCACAGAGCTGGTCTTCCTCGCTCAGATGTCACGTCGGAAGAGAACGCAGTTTGTTGACTCAAATATCAATTCGGTGGTTTTTGTTTGCAGGCATAATACAACAGATGTTACCGCTGTTCATTTAACGCTGGTAGTGTAGGACCCATTTGCTTCCATCTGTACCCTCTTGAGTTACAAAAAAACCCAAAGGGCTCTTTTCAAGAGCCACCCTCTCATTACTATTCAACACAATTTTGGCTATATTATTATATTGTTTATAGGCAGCAAGTTGTAGAACCACTGAACTAGGTTTGTGGACATCCACTCACATTGGCGTTGAATTTAGATTAACTGGGCTTAAATCTTTTTTCGTCAATTGTCTAGTGTAATCCTGGGCTCTACACTCCCTCTGGAGGAGTCCAAGCCGCTTCTTTTCACCTGACAGGGGGGCTTTCCCCGGTTGGACGTATTGCGTGGAAGGAACGCGTTATTCCATCCGTTACTTTCCCCTCCATCAAGCGCCACGGCTAGCCAGGGGGAGCTATAGGCAGTTTAGAGACCAGGATTACTGCATGCTTTTTGTGAGGGTATACCTACCCCAAGGGACACAGGAAAAACATGCAAACTCCACACAGAAAGGCCCTTTTGCCAACTCCACTTAGGGTATGGGCACTGATGGCGCGGAGGTGAGAACACGCCCCCAGCACCCACAGCGTCCATGGACCTTCTGAGGCGACGGTGCTACCGACTGCGCCACTGTGCCCTGATATGGGCTGAACTGAGTAAGGGTTCTCATACACCAGTGGTCCGGTGCCAACCGTACAGAGTTTTTATATCCTCATGATAATTTTACATCCTCTGCTCTTGGCAGTCTGTTTGAGGTTCTGTAGATTTGTTGTTGTCGATGACTCTGCGCCTCCCACACGACGACAATTTAATTTCAGTGAAAATCATTTCAGAGGCGTTTTGCCCGAGACACGTGTCCCTGCTGGAATCTAAATGTACTGTTTGGCATGTGATCGCCCCAGTAGAAATGTAGCACACAGGAATGTATGTATGTGTGTGTGTGTGTGTGTGTCTGTGTGTGTGTGTGTGTGTGTCTGTAATCCACGTAACGTGTGTGTGTGTGAGAGAGAGAGAGAGAGAGAGAGAGAGAGAGAAAGAGAAAGAGAGAGATTTTCTACTAAACCGTATATTGTTTTTATAGCCCCAGGATTAGCAGGGATGTGTACATCTTTATCGCAGCATAATGTACGTGCACCTGTTCTCGTGCACAAACCCACATACACGCTGAAAAGACACAACTTGCCACTTTCACAGACATGCCCTTACACGCACGCACACACACACACACACACACACACACACACACACACACACACACACACACACCATCAATCTTTTGCTCAAGGCAAACTGCATTCTCAATGTGTTGTGTGTGTGTGTGTGTGTGTGTGTGTGTGTGTGAGCCAATGAGTCACTGTGTTCGCCCCAACAGCGCTATGGCTACAACAGCTCTCGTCCTTCTTCCGATTGCCAATTTGTGCTCAGTGAGCCCGGCCTGCACTCGGTTAGGATCCGTCCCTGTTTACTGTAGAGACATATTCTGCCAATTCATGAATCTCTTTTCAGAGACACATAACATTCTACCACTTTGTCTTCTAGTTTCTTCCTTCCAATGTACCAAGTATTTATTTATTTTATTTGTTTATTTTGTTTGGGAAGCAGTGTTGGTTTGAGAGTGTTTCTGAGTGTTTAGTCTTGCATAGCCAATCAGAGATCTCCTACCATCTGGTGAGGTTTAACTTCAAAGTAGGGGCTGTAGAGCGGGTGGAAAGTATTCTGAAATGTTTCAACAATCTGTATTCCAGAACTACTGCAAGGACTTTAGTTCCTTCATATTGAGACAGTATCACCTCAACTCAACTCTATTGAGTCACAATGTCACGTCACAGGTTTACGTGTGTAAATAGGTGGGTGAAATCCAATGAATTTATATTTCCCCAGGTGTATATTGGTAGGCAGAGATCACTGATAGCCCGGCCATGCAAGACGAAACAGGGTTATGCATGATTTATATGAAAATAGCATATCTAGAAGTTCACAGCACACAGATTTGATGTTCCCTGGTGATAACTCATATATACTTATATGGTTATTTTATGGTATACACTTGTTCTCCTCACATTTGTTGGAAATTGCATGACATGTACGCTACATAAATTCTGTTCTGCCAGGGCTGACAGTACCTTTCTACTACAGTACTGTACGACGTCTAGCTATTGCTCTAGAACTTGTTCAGCACTGGGAGACAATAGAACAAGGTCATCAGCATACAACATTTATCTCTCTCTCTCTCTCTCGCTCCACCCTTCTGTCGTACTTGATAAATCACGAACAAACGGCCCAAATGGCTAGCTGAGTCACCAACTGTCAGCAGCAGAAGTTTTTTTGCCAACAGAAGC
Organism: Protomyctophum bolini; assembly: GCF_963924005.1. NCBI lineage: Eukaryota > Metazoa > Chordata > Actinopteri > Myctophiformes > Myctophidae > Protomyctophum > Protomyctophum bolini. The sequence continues at coordinate 24,326,678 of NC_137870.1, read as the reverse complement.
AGAAGCATTTCTGGTGTTGCACACACACACACACACACACACACACACACACACACACACACACACACTACTTTACAATGCGCACTTGGGATGCTGTCTCCCCTTAAGCTCTCATACTGTATGGCTCAATGAAGACGAAAGAATGGGGGTAGGATCACCCGCTTTCCCTTTTAAAAATAGATTTAATTGCTTCAAGTTCCTGATCCCTTTTCCTCTCCTCTCCTCTCCTCTCCTCTCCTCTCCTCTCCTCTCCTCTCCTCTCCCTATATGCGCGCGCGCACACACACACACACACACACACACACACACACACACACACACACACATTCATTGCCTAGCCATTGCTGTGGCAGAGAAAGGAACAGCTCACAGAGCTCTACTCTGTTTTCTGTGACAGAGAAAGGAACAGCTCACAGAGCTCTACTCTGTTTTCTGTGACAGAGAAAGGAACAGCTCACAGAGCTCTACTCTGTTTTCTGTGACAGAGAAAGGAACAGCTCACAGAGCTCTACTCTGTTTTCTGTGACAGAGAAAGGAACAGCTCACAGAGCTCTACTCTGTTTTCTGTGACAGAGAAAGGAACAGCTCACAGAGCTCTACTCTGTTTTCTGTGACAGAGAAAGGAACAGCTCACAGAGCTCTACTCTGTTTTCTGTGACAGAGAAAGGAACAGCTCACAGAGCTCTACTCTGTTTTCTGTGACAGAGAAAGGAACAGCTCACAGAGCTCTACTCTGTTTTCTGTGACAGAGAAAGGAACAGCTCACAGAGCTCTACTCTGCCCTACAAAGCCAAAGTGCAGTAACTACGTTTTTGGACACACCCACTTATTTGTGTATCCCAAATGAAACTTCGTGATTTTGGGGGATATAGGATATTACCTCAAGAACATATTTACAATTAGGGAAATATCACTTTTTTGCCGATATCTCATTTGGCTGACCAGTTGAAACACTTTTAAACCCAATACATATATGAAGTCACCACAGTTTGCATGTCCTAACTGTGTCAGCTTGTGTACCTTATCTGATCCATATTCATCACAACCATAATGGTGCAGCACTCCAATGCCCAGCAATGTGTGTCCCTGGCTGGCTGGCTGGCTGGGACTGTATCTGGGTCTGTCCCAGCACGGAAAAAGCGTTCGTTCAACACCAAGTGTCACTGAAGCCTAACACACACGGGTATCCACCAATGGATACCCGTAGGGTGAGAAGCACTGATCTAGGACAATGATCTTTAGACTATTATATTTTTGTCTTCTCCATCTCCTCCCTTCTCCTCTCCTCTCCTCTCCTCTCCTCTCCTCTCGGGCCATCTAACCAGTGTAATAATCCTGGAGAGATAAAAGTGAGGGACAGAGTATAGCCTCTAGCCACCCATTCAATCCAAGCCACCAACCACTTTTAATGAAACCGTCAAACATTGTCTGTTTAAATATTCACAGCCTCTGTGTCACCCCTATAAATGTAGATGTCGGTTTAGTCAATTGGGAACTCAATAAAGTCAGTGAACACATGGAAGTGAATATTGCCAGGTTATACATGGACCTTTTCTTCTCGGTTTTGATCGGTTTTCCCATCCATCCATCCATCCATCCATCCGTCCGCCCAGGGCCAGATTTACCGTCCCAAATGTTTTAATTCTGGGCATGTCATAATAGTTGGACATTTGGCAAAAACGGGTGAACATTTTTGGTGAAAATTGACAAACATTTGGGAAACACTGCTGAACTTTGCGATGCGTTGTGAGCTTGTAGATCAGCTATTTTCTGCAAAGAGATTTTATTTCTACATGTTTATTTGACAATGTCAGGGACAATACAAAAAACAATGCTATACGTTATTAAAATATAACCAAAGCTAATTGGCAATTGTATAAGGCTGTAACACAAGGCAACTTGATATACTCTAAACCAAGCAGCTTCATGCAGTCATTTGAATAGTCAGTTGAATAGGATAGTAGTGCCTGATCCAGTGATGTCCTGGTAAAATACATTGTAAAAGTGGATGCTTCCCTTGTACTTGTGTTATGTCGGTGGTGTGATATTAATTTGCATATCCACCCTCAGAGATGCCTTTGTAAATGTTATTTTATAAGGCAAACACACAATATAAATCATCCTTAACTGTTGTTAAAATGTTCATTGTGGAGGCGTTTGTGTCAAACATATAGCTACATCTCGACTTAATTAATATTTGTTCAAGCCAGCTAAAATCCCCCCTCTACACAGATACGCACGCACGCACGCACCCACACACGTACCCACACACGTATGCAGTATACACACACACACACACAAGCAATCACACAACACATTGAGAATGCAGTTTGCAAAATTGCCTTGCAGATGAACAGCTAAAAAGCTGCACGCGGAAATTGCCTGCAGAAATTAACTACTGAAGTCACCACTTCCATGACTGCCTCTCAGAATGAGACAAAAGTAGCCTACGACTAAATGACATGGGGGAAATTAACAAGTGGGATTGCAGTGGTTTGTTTTTATTTTCTAGAATTGTATCTTGCTCTTATTTACGCCAGAGATGTCATACTTTAGTGAAGTTAAGAAAACCTGTACCGAGCCATAATGTAAAAAAGAGGCTTGAGACTGAGAGTCTGTGAGGCAGTGTCAATAGAACAGATTGATGAGATGAAGGATTGTTTTCAGAAGAAAGAGAGATAAACTAACACACAAGATCGAAGTGTGTGTGTGTGTGTGTGTGTGTGTGTGTGTGTGTGTGTGTGTGTGTGTGTGTGTGTGTGTGTGTGTGTGCGTGTGCGTGTGTGCGCGCGTGCGTGCGTGTGGTCAGTGGTGGAAAGTATCTTAAGTACATTTACTTACGTACTGTACTTAAGTACAATTTTGTCTGGGCATATTCTGGGGAGAACATTTGCCACAAAATCATTTATTTTGCAGTAGTATGTATCTTTGGACAATGGAATGTTTCCAACACTTGGGGACCTCATGCAGCTTAACAGATTGTGAAGTATCTAAGCTCTTGGTATGCCTGAAAGAGGCTTTACTACCCTCTTCATATATCAAGCACTCCTGTATGAAATATGCCCATGTTACAATTATTATGCTTATAAGTCCACACCAATGCAGCAATAACTATTTTCTTTTGCTGCTGCCTGAAGAGTTGCTAGATTGCCCTCAGTGATGGTTTAAACTTGTTCCACACTCTCTTATTCCTAACTGTTAATTATTGCAAGCACCTGTCATTACATGCAAGCCATTAGGGAAGTATTCTTTTCTGTAACATTATATGAGCATATGTGTTTAAAAGTTTCAGCTAATTTTTGCATTTCTTGTAGTAGTACTGTATTACAGACATCTTTAGATGATTGTTCGTGTAATTATTCAGGGAGCAATCGAACAATCATTCTTCGGGTGCTATCGAAGAACAGCTAGTGGATGAGTTTAGTGGTTGGTGCAAGAGAAACTATTCAACCTTCAGTTGAATAGTAAGAATCAAATCAAATCAAACTTTATTTATATAGCACATTTAAAACAACAGAAGCTGACCAAAGTGCTGTACAGGCTGAAACAAGTAGAGCATCACCATCACCAGCACCCATTGGCGCACATACAAAAAGGCATTAAAAACACAGGCAAATAAGGACATCATTAAAATAATGAAATGCCAAAGAGAAAGGTGTGTTTTCAGTAGAGAGTGTGCAGCAAAAGAACGGTCACCCCTAGTCCTTTTATTGGTTGTAAAGACAGTTGTGACAGTTTCTAACCGAGGCTAAGTCATTGAACTTTTTTATTTTTTGTTTCTTTCATGTCATATTAAAAGCAGGGAATCATAGCTTCAAATTAGTTGTTCAGTGTAACCCACCAGGTTTGGAGATATGGCTTATAGAGTAAGCAAAACAGTGATGTTTAAGCATTTATTTCATATATTTTTTTAAACATCTGTTTATTATGATTTTTGGCATAAAAGCATTTCAGTAGTGATTAACCAGAAAATTACAGATCGGACAAAAAATAGCAAAAAACATACAAACAAGAGACTTACAATAAAAAGAGACAAAACATAACTCAAAGAAAAAGACAAAAACAATAAAATAATAACTGACAAGGCTGATGACTACACGGCACTCCGAGGACAGAAACAACATTACAAACAATTCTAAAAAACATTTCTGATATGGAAAATAAGACATATGCATACATGTGTACCCTCATAGACAATACAAACATACATACAGTATACACATATCAAACATTCATACAGTAGGTACATTAATTAGATGACATTACGGGGCAGAACAACATTGAATTCCACCACTTCAGTCCAACGTAACAAGCATCTCAATAATGGGCGACCAGATTTTTAGATAAAGGTGTTCCCTTTTCGACAAGGTAAATCTAATTTTCTCCAAATGCAGCACTCCTCCCAGCTCCCTTAGCCACATGTCAACTGTCGGAGGTTTATCCGATTTCCAGGCTTGTAGTATTAACTTCCTAGCTAGCAGTGTAGCGAGCGAGATGGCCTGTGCCTCGTATTTGTTTTGGACTTGATCTGCAGGTTCCACCACACCAAAGAGTGCAACTAGAGGTGCCGGGGGGAAGTCTCTTTTATAAGCTTTGCATGTCAATTTCAGCTCTGACATTTATTTCAGACATTCTGTAGTATGAGTGTGAAGAGTCTGTCTGTGCTATTATCTAATTTTGTCCTCTCCTGAACATTTAGTCTTGCCGCCTGCATGACTGTCTCTGTATCAAACATAGTCACAGTGTTAATTGTGACTGGTCAGCCGACCTGAGAGCCCTGGGTGGGGTATAGGTCTCCAGGAGCTCAGTGAGGTACACCGGAGCTAACCCATTTAAAGATTTAAAAGCAAAGAATCTTAAAATTAATTCTGCAATTGACAGGGAGCCAATGACGGGAGGCCAGGACCGGGGTGATGTGTTCATGTCGTTTTGTGTCGGTGAGAAGGCGAGCCGCTGAGTTTTGGACCAACTGCAGGCGCCTGAGGGAAGACTGATCTAGACCACTATACAGGGATATGCAGTAATCTAAACGTGGGGAAATGAAAGCATGGATGGCTATTTCTAGTTGTTGTCAGGGAAGATAGGGCTTAACCTAATTGGCAAGAAGTCAGAGTTGGAAATAACTGGATTTTCGTTTGTCCATTTTGAAAGAGCTGTCGAAGAATACAGAGGTTTTTGGTGGCATAGCATATATTGGGGGTGAGGGTGTCCGGGTTAATCAGGGGTGTGTCAGTGTTGTGGTCAAAATGATAATCTCAGTTTTATTTTGATTGAATGTCAGAAAGTTGGTGTCCATCCAGGTTTTAACATCCTCTAAACAAGGAAGAGTAGTTTGAATGCAAGGGTTGAGTCTGGTTTTATGGGGAGGTAGATCTGGCTGTATTGTTTTTTGTATCCTGATGACTGCTTAATTGGCACAAAATGCATTTCCGCAAGGACAAATAACGTATAAATCTATCTAGAGGAGGGAAAAGTGGTCAAAGTAGTTGTAGCCTACTGTAACTCAGGTCTGTAGAAGTGAAATGGGAAGCAGGAAATGAGAAGATAAATATGGTGACCATCCATAACCCTCCCGAGAGGCAGCCAGGCAGGTGAAATACTTAATGTGCAAGTTGAAATTGCTTTTGTCTCTCTTTGCATCTGCGTGTGTGCGTGTGCTTGTGCGTGTGCGTGTGCGTGTGCGTGTGCGTGTGCGTGTGCGTGTGCGTGTGTGTGTGTGTGTGTGTGTGTGTGTGTGTATGCTTTCAGCTCCTTTTTCAATGGCAGTTGCTGTGGCTTACATCAACATGAAAACAACATTTACAATAACATTTACTGTAACACCATGAGATCTCACATCTTGGAGAGAGGGAAAAAATATATATATATCAAATACTGTAGGTGTACCAGCTCAGTGGCCTTGTGGTTTAGAGTGTCCGCCCTGAGACTGGGAGGTCGGGGTTCAGTCCCCGGCCGGGTCATACCAAAGACTCTAAAAATGGGACCCAATGTCTCCCTGCTTGACACTCAGCATCAAGGGTTGGATTGGGGGTAAGTCTCTGCGACATACTAGCGTCATGTCCAGGGGGTGTACTTGTACATCAAACACCACCAACTAACCATTATCACTGGTGTCTGCTGGGGAAATGCATTCTGCATTTTGTATTCCCACAAAGCTGTTTGGACAAATCACCATTCAGTCATTCAGCACTTCTGGTTGCTGTGGAATCTGAGAGTGGGATTTGCTTTATTTTAGCTGTCATTTCCTCCTTTGTTGTTCATCACTTAATTATGAAAAACATAATTTTATTTCAAATTTTTAAATAATTAATATCGATTATTTTTTGCGGGAGGACGTATCGATATATATCGCAATATATCGATATTTCAGCACACCCCTAGTTAACACTAGCATAATGTCCTGTAAGTCCATACAGAAGCTGGGCTTCAATCAATCAAAGCATAATTATTATTTAGATAGGTGGAGTATTTTGTAACTGTGAATACGGTATTTAACATGCATCTTTAATCAAGTGGTTAGTTTTGCGTCTTTTTGCTATTATTTGGATTACATGACTTTTACTTGTAACAAAGTTCCTACGTACATTGCCGTATTGATACTTTTAACCTTAGTAAAGGCATTAGCTGAAAGGGCTCAGGAACACCTTCAGTGTGAAGTTGCTGTTGCAGACTGCAGTATGATGTGTGTGCTTATGTTGCAGTGTGAAGTTGCTGTTGCAGACTGCAGTGTGATGTGTGTGCTTATGTTACAGTGTGATGTTGCTGTTGCAGACTGCAGTGTGATGTGTGTGCTTATGTTACAGTGTGATGTTGCTGTTGAAGACGGCAGTGTGATGTGTGTGCTTATGTTACAGTGTGATGTTGCTGTTGAAGACGGCAGTGTGATGTGTGTGCTTATGTTACAGTGTGATGTTGCTGTTGAAGACTGCAGTGTGATGTGTGTGCTTATGTTACAGTGTGATGTTGCTGTTGAAGACTGCAGTGTGATGTGTGTGCTTATGTTGCAGTGTGACGTTGCTGTTGAAGACTGCAGTGTGATGTGTGTGCTTATGTTACAGTGTGATGTTGCTGTTGAAGACTGCAGTGTGATGTGTGTGCTTATGTTACAGTGTGATGTTGCTGTTGAAGACTGCAGTGTGATGTGTGTGCTTATGTTACAAAGTGTTCACACATTAACTTATTATGAATAGATAAGGACTATACACCGCTATCAGACTCCAGCTCTTGTTTCTTTAATACACGTCCAGACACTTTTATCTATTTAGTTTCCCACATCACTGCTAGCTAGAGACTACAGTGGAAATCAAATAGGCTGTGGAAACATAGTTTCTCTTCAACTCAATAATGTTCAGCCTTACTGTGTTGAAGTAAATGATTTCAGTTCTATGATGATACATTGTTATGGCAGGAAACCATAACATCTAATGGCCTTGATTTTAAAGGGAAGCTAACATTGTCATTCTTTCACAGGAAGAGAGAAATAGTCACATGCACGCACGCATGCACGCACATGGACACGTAAGTTACGTAACTGTATAGATAAGAATGCACACTAACAGGGATTTCCACTCCAGCCCCAGAGCAGCCGCTTTTGATGTCCCTCGACTCTGTCACAGGCCCAAAAGATCCCATTATAATAGTCTTCATATGAACAGGACAAAACAAACAATATAATACAATAAAAGGTTTTTACCCACTTAACACTAGAAGGTCTGAAATAAAATCAGCTAAATTTGCATGTGCTTAAATTCACATTTTAGAATTTTTTTCAGATGTCAAGATTTTCTAAGATGATAGAATGGTGATGGATGATGATGCTCATGGAAGGGGAACCTTCTGAAAGCTTCATGGGCAAAGATAATTAACTTCAAAATAATACAAAAACGGTCAAAATGACCTCTCAGACCTTCTAGTGGCTATATACAATTAGCTGACCGTGGCCCCTCAGCAGAGCACTGTATGTGGTCTGCTCTTTTTATTCAGTTTAGCCCACCCCCCAGCCAATACCCAGCATATATTCTGCTTTTCAAAGGGTTGATCTCCTGCAGCAAACAGTATTGTGTGTGTGTGTGTGTGTGTGTGTGTGTGTGTGTGTGTGTGTGTGTGTGTGTGTGTGTGTGTGTGTGTGTGTGTGTGTGTGTGTGTGTGTGTGTGTGTGTGTGTGTGTGTGTGTGTGTGTGTGTGTGTGTGTGTGTGTGTGTGTGTGTGTGTGTGTGTGTGTGTGTGTGTGTGTGTGTGTGTGTGCCCGTGACCTAACAAGCTCCTGGGGTGTGTAAAGTGATATGCATCATGAATATTTAAGGGTGTATTAATACCATCAGATATTAGACCGAGCCGGCTGCTCCGGAAATCAATGCAATTATGGAGAAGTGCTGAGTGTCACTCACCTCCATACATTTTTTATGGACTGACTTCAAGCAGGAGCCTGGTCCTGCATATAGCCTGCACCCATGTGCTTAGGCACACGCATGTGCACTAAGCATAACAATTGGTCCATGACCCATAAATGGGTCGGGACTCATTTGAGTGTACAGATGGAACCAACATATCCTTACGAAGTTACGGGTGCATCTTGCAGAATTTGACTGTCTAGTTACACTTACTTACTGCTTATGGCTGTCCATCGATTTCGATGATGACTTTGCTCCAAGCATGGGTTATTGAGGGGGGTTACGACAGTGCCATTGCATGTGGCTATGCAGGCCAATGCGTGAGCCGTATGATTTGCCACATGTGGGGCAGATGAAGTCCACACATGAGAGGGGGGCCCATGCAGCACGCTGGTGTCGCTGTACACACACACACACACAGATCTTCATTTGGTTGATTTATGTATCCTATCATGGACGTTAAGAGATTGAGTGTTGGAGGTTCATTTGATAAACTAGCCTGCCAAAGATAAAACATTCAGACAGTAGTCTGCTGACGTTCATATCTTCTCCATCCTCTCCATTATATTGTCTTCCTTAATGCAAACGTTGGGTGAACATTATGCATCAGTGATCAGTAGCCAACAAGACACTTGTTTGGCTTGTTATCCAAAAGTGTTGTCAACAATCGAACTGCCGACCATTTTGATAATTACAAAGCCAGCTCTTTTGTGTAAATGAATGCACAAAAATCTATTCACAGGTTGTAGTCTATTGACTCTATTCCATTGGTTGAAATGTAAATAAATAGCCATCATCCTTTATTGTCGCACACTGCATTTGCATCATTAACATATGCATGAGACCAGGCGTCCACAAGTTACACGTCTGCAGCTTTTCAGAGTGACGGGCAGTTTAATTGGTAGAGGAAATGAAAGCATATTATGAATTGGTGGGCTGTTCACGTATAGCTCACATTCAAAAGCATAGAAAACAACATAATAAACAGAAAGACTGAATGCTAAGTGTGCAAGAAAGACTACTGCTATGCCTATTGTGATCATATATTATGTCATGTATGCAGTGTATCTCCATATGGGCCTTGCACAGAGTGCAATGATGGATGGTAGCAATAAAACCCATGTAGACCTGTAGATAATACCACAGGCCTGCCCATGTTTCTACACGTGCCGTTTGATTTTCTGTCTCTCTGCCCATCGCCTATATATGTATTTACTTTATTATCAATGTTGAAGAGTTGTTGTGTTGGATGAATGTTGTATGTGAATGTATGTAATAATATGGAAGAATTTTTTTAATGATATGACCCCAGGAAGAATAGCTTCTGTGACTCACAGTAAGCTAATGGGGATCTAATAAATAAATACATGCCTGCCTGCCTGCCCCTGCCTGCCTGCCCCTGCCTGCCTGCCCCTGCCTGCCTGCCTGCCTTTTTTTGACTTGTAATGTGTTTGTCACAATTAAAATTTTAGTCGGGAGACAAGCAAGTGTGCAGTCAATTCAAAGCCAGGACTCCAGCCTTCCCCAGTGAATAAACAGTTGCTCCCTAATCTCTCCAAATATTTGTTTATACCCAAATGCACTCCCAGATGGCAGACAGTGTGGCTCACCTTGATTCAAAGTCCTTAAAATAATTGAATCTCCGCGACATTATGCTGTTTTCATGCCACGGCAGCCTTTTCCCCCTTACATCTTACTTTGAAAACACACAATTGTATTCTGATGAGTGTTTGTACACTCTTTGATCATGGTGAATAGTAGTAGGCTGTATAGGCTGCACTCTCTTGATGTTATTAGTGTGGCAACCAGACTTGTCACACTTTATTATTATCTATTACCTATGCTGCTGCATTGTCTGAAGTAAGCCGAACAAAAATACAGTAGTTTGTTTACAGATATTTATTACAGTGCCTATCACATGTGCGTGTGTGCAGTGTTTAAGCTGCACTATACTTAGCAGGCTGACTGCTTACATGTCATCTACCTGTCTTTTAACTGCATTAATGGGCCTGCTCAATTCAGATGCTACTTGTAATGTGAAGTGGCAAGATTGATTGATTGATTGATTGGCTGTGAGCTGAAACAGACAGACATGACTGGCTTTAAATTGGAGATATTCACAATCGCCGCTGTTGATAGAAACCTCGTATTTCCGTTTACTTCAGTGTCACAAAAAGGAGCTGCAACTTTGGTGCTTGAACTCCTCTCTCAAAGGAGTGAATCAGCGAAAGGGGAAACAACAGGCTATAGTATTTCACAAGCTGAAAAAGGAATGCCAGGTGCTCGATGGTGATGATGACTGCATTAGGGTTAGATAGATACATATTACATTCTGTGTGAGCTGCATCAGGGTTAGATAGATACATATTACATAACATTAAGACATGTTATGGCAATAGGAACTACTGTATCGCCCATGTCTACATTGTCCTTGAGCAAGACGCTTGGTAACCCCTAACGGCTCTCTCCGAGGATGGCCATCTAAGCAGCCATCATCCAGGTGAAGCTGAGACAGAATTTCCTCTTTAGGATTAACAAAGGTCTCCCCTCCTATCTTGGTTGCTGAGCAGGGAATCCAATAATCCACAATAATGGAATGGAACTCTCACTAGACAGACTTATCAAAAAAGAAAGAAAGAAAAAATATATACACCAGTGTTGAGTCACCACTTGTATTAGTGTAGGCTGGCATCCTCCACATCCCTCTTAGGCTTATGCTAAACTGCAACGGGCAGTTAGTACACAGAGAGAAGTGCTAGATGGTTGCATAATGACTCTCTCCATGCACTTACTGTGGATAGGTGTGAAAGGGCAGAGGGTCTGAAATACTGCATTTCTTTGCAGTAAAATGATCGAGCAGTGGGCTTGAAATACTGCATTTCCTTTGGCTCCAGTTTCCTTGGGAATGGAGATTATCGTTGATGCTTTCTAAATTGTTGGAACATAGCTTGTGTCCACAAGCAGCATTCAGCAGTTCAGCGAAAAAATGCGGAAATAGACGGTCCTTCCGGCAGCCTTCCGGGTGCTTCAAAACGCCACTGAGCAACTTCCACTGACATGAATAGCGGAGGGGGCGGAGCTTCGCGCCAGTTCAGTCTCTATCCTTTTAATACTTCAGCTTTCAGGAAGAATAAAAAAATACACAAGGAAGACATTTGAATATTATAACCGAAACTGGGGGTCTATCAGAGTAATGTTAACTCCATAGACACATGCAAAACAAAAAAGTACAAAAATCACAGCAATTTAAACTAGCGATTGAAAGCAAAGTGTTTATGAAAAGGTTTATTAAGGTAATACAATGAAGTATACAGTTCGCACAAAACCTCTGCAAACGGTAGAAGATTAAATAGCCTCTTCTGCTGGGACATTAATAGGAACAGCAGGCTGATTATTATTGCCCCAATCTATTTTTGGATCAGACATTGTTTTAGGTCTTTCATGATCTATGGATTGTTGTTTGTGAACATCCATAACAGTTTTTCTTTTCCCTCGGGATAAAAGATTATGCAGACATGAGGTGAGTGAGTCGTTGAGTTATTTGGTGTCCTCATTCCGTCCTTCGAATAAAACATTCCAGTAACTTCTGTATCTTCAGAGTTGTTATGTTGCATCATTCGCCCACATAGTTTTGTACAGGATGAGTCTTTGCCTGTATCTTAGGGGCAGTGGCTCATGAGGTAGAGCTGCCAGGTTCGATTCCCGGCTCCTCATGACTAAGGGTCGATTCATACTCCTATTTTAGAGCCGAATAAAAGTCGGTTCGGCGCTGTAGAGCCTACAATTTGACGTCATTTGAGGTTCGGGGGGGCGGGTACTGTCCTAAAGTCGGCTCTTCGGTGCTACTGAAATTTTCTGACGAACCGAAATCATTTCGGCACTACAGCGCCGAAACAGGAGTATGTATCGGCCCTAAGTGTCGAAGTGTCCTTGAGCAAGACATTGAATCTCTAACTGCTCCAGATGAACAGGTTGGTGCCTTACATGGTTTCCTCTGCCACCGGATATTTTGCTGTGTGACGCTTGATAGGAATAATTCTACCATATACTGGATAAGACTAAGGACTGTATAAAAAACTACTGAGATATGTATTAAGATAAGGACTGTATTAAAATGGACTATATTAATAGCTTCGATTAGCGAGAGCTAGAGACTAGAGTGCTGGGAACTCCGGAACTCCAAAAATACTTTTAGAAAGTACTCCAAGTACCTAAATACTCTTCAACACTGAGCAGAAGGCTGTAACTTTACAGAACTGGATATAAACACCTTTTAGATTAGAATAGTTTAATACTTTAGATTAGATTTAACAAGAGTACTTTTAAGAGAATTGTCAATATAAAAAAAATTACTTTAGGAGGATTACCTTTTAAATACAAAGATGAAGAAACGGAGTCCACCAAAAGAAGGGAATTCCAGTCGCAGCAATATAGGTTTTAGCCATTATATTATGATTCATGAGAGAAAGAATTAAGATTCACATACAGCAAAATATTAATATTAATAAGATTCGAACCTGCCCCGGAGGGCAGGATGAAAATGGTCTCTCCAGCCCCTGTCTCAAAATGAGAGACAGTATTTATACTTTTTTACTCAAAATGGAGAACAATGTACAGACAGACGTGTCATTCCGGAGAAGCTTCCCTGCTATTACCAACCAGCAAACTATGCATGGGATATGTAGTTTTGGATGACTTGTAGTTCATAAATCAAATCACTGGCCAACCAGCCCGGCCGTCAAGGTCAGATACATGCTCTGTCTCGCAAAATAGACTCTCTGTCTTGCACGTTCGTGGCTGGGGGCAAACAAGGCCAAAATACAGCGAGACCTGGTCAAAGGCCACATGACAATCTCCTCCACCAAAAATAAAAAAAATACCTAACAACGCTGGCACGCAGCTAAGTATAAATCAGGCCTTATTCCCCAAGGCCCTGAAGTCACAAGGGAGAGATTTTGAGAGTGTCTTTACTTACATTTCAGTGCGTTAGCAATGTGGGGCAAAATTTAGGTAGGCCTGGGTTCGATCGCACTCATCCCAGCTAGCATCGTGTCCAAGTGTCTCGAACAAGACACTGTATCCCTAAACTGCTCCCCGGGCGGCTCTTTAATGGCCGCCCGCTGCTCCTAGTAGCTGGGATGGGTTCAATGCAGAGGACAAATTACACATATAAATGCACATCGACAAGTAATCTTCACTTCTGTTCCAGAATCCCTAGTGGTGTCGATAGAATGGCTTTTTAGGTTTTTAGGTTAGGCTGTGAAAAGCTAAATAATAATGTTTAACTCTTTAAATATGACAGGTTATAGATAATCAAGCCATGCTCCTGATCTGCATACAAGGGTTTGAGTTTTGAACGTGTCATCTTTTTCACCCCCCATGAGCTTGCAGAACTGTCAAAGGGAAAAGGGAGGGCATTGAGAGCTGAAAAGGAGATGACAGTGAGAGATTCACTGTTTGAACGTACATTGAACCAAAGCAGATGAAGGTCATTGAACTGACATGAGAGTAGAGAGAGACACTCAATACAAATGTTCATGATACAGAGAGTTGGGGGGGGGGGGGGGGGGGGGGGGGATTTCCCCCACGGCAGTTGCAGTCATTTGATGGATAGCTGTGTTTAGGAATGGGCTTGATTTAAGACCATTCTCTCCCTGAGGACCTGCCGCAATCTGGCACATTATTACAATTACACTGGATTTCAATCTGTGCTACTGTCAGCCCACGGCATGCATGGGACACTTAATCATTACCATACTGTTATTTGATGTAATTGTGCAATTAAATTGCAATACATCACTAGATATGAGTGAGGTTACACCTGGGTTCTTGTGAAGTTCTGTCATGGAATTATTCAGAGGCTGAAGGACTGACTTACAAAATGACATCTGCAAACTGACACAATCAGAATTTGTGACTAGATAACTCATTTACTTGACTATCTGTTAATTGACTGACTCCCTGTCTAACTGGCTGGCTATCTGACTGACTGACTGACTGACTGAGGCGGACCTATTGATCTGCTCTTTTTCATTACATATCTGTGTTGCCCCTCTGTTCCTGCAGTCAGTGCATGGTTGCTACAGTAATTTAGGTTCTCATTATGAGCCCAGTCTGCACGCAGTCAGTCTGTACTAATTCCAGACAAACTTTGTTAGTAGCATTAGCGTTTGCTAATTAACCAGAGAGGTTGAGGCTAATTCAATAAAAAGGGGGTTTATGACCATGTCTGGCAACATGGACATTCAAACCGTCTGGCAACGGCACCACGCACAAGCGACCAACAATGATGCCGAAACTCAATGACCAACCGATGAAGTAATGTCCAACTTTACTGTTGAGTGTTGATGTTACTCTCTCTCTATCTCATTCTCATGCACGTGTCTTTTTGTCTTTACGTCGTTTTCACGTTAACACGATTGTATGGACAGACACGCATGACATGCTACCTATGGTGTCTGCTGTGTAGGAGAAAGCAGAGCTCAGCCACTAGGATGTGAGTGACTAATCATACCAGTTGCCGTGCAATCCCCCCCCACCCAACGCCTAAGTGGCTAAACAATATAGATGATGATAATAATAATAATATAGGTATAGGTCCAGTGCCAGTGCTGGTTGATGTGTTTGTAAAGCGTTATACTATTAGTATAGCACCAAAGTCCTGACGCAATCACTCATCCCCTGGTTCACGGAAGTATTTCTCTATGGAGAATAACATAACATGGGGTCATCTTAATTCATCCAATGGTCCACAAATAAACAAACCATCTGGGTTGATATTCCTGGGGAGGTCTGTGTGTATCGTTTACGATAGTCATATTGTTGGGGAGGTCTGTGCATGTATCATTTCCGATAGTCATATTGTTGTGGAGGTCTGTGTGTATCGTTTACGATAGTCATATTGTTGTGGAGGTCTGTGTGTATCATTTACGATAGTCATATTGTTGTGGAGGTATGTGTGTATCGTTTACGATAGTCATATTGTTGTGGAGGTCTGTGTGTATCGTTTACGATAGTCATATTGTTGTGGAGGTCTGTCTGTATCGTTTACGGTAGTCAGTCAATAGTCATTCATATTTGATACAGTCTGTCGCATATAGTGGCCAGAGGAGTGGGGAGGCGGGTTGGGGGAGGGAGCCCACGGCAAACGGAACGGGAATTAGTCACTCGACTATAGGATGCCCGCCCCCCTCCTCTCTCTCTCTATTATAATGGGATCTTTTGGGCCTGTGACAGAGTCGAGGGACTTCAAAAACTGCTGCTCTGGGGTGGAGTGGAAATGCCTGTTAGTGTGCAGTCTTTATCTATACGTGTTCATGTGCGTGCATGTGTGTGTGCGTGCATGTGTCTATTTCTCTCTTCTTCCTGTGAAAGAATGACAATGTTGGCTTCCCTTTAGAATCTCAAGGCCATTAGACAGACAGACAGACAGACAGACAGACAGACAGACAGACAGACAGACACACAGACACACAGACAGACAGACAGACAGACATCTCTAATTGAATTCCATGCTCACTGTGGTGATGGAAATTGATTGGAGATAGAGGCTGGCTGAAGGACACAGTTCTCATGTTTTATGCACACGCTTGCACGCACGCACACACACACACACACACACACACACACACACACTAGGGATGTCAGTAACGGATAGTTTCCCAGCCGGTTAGCCGACAGGATTAACCGGGTCATTAACAGATAGTGGTTGATTTTTTTCTTTTTTTTAATAGGCTACCCCAAATGTAATATGCATGTATAGGCTACATAATTAAAGTTGGTAGACGAATGGTATACATTTATTTATGCTCCTTTTTTAAAAGACATTTAACAATATAAATAAATTGTTGTAGGCTTAATCATCAATAAACAACGCATCGCATCTGCATGATGCATGCATCTGCGCGTCTACAGTACAGAGGTCCGCCGGTTCTAGTCCAAAACATAAATAAATCCTGTCCAGATCTGAGCAACCTATACCTATAAAGCCACTGGACGCATGTGCTAAGCCTTTTTTATTATTATTAAGCATGCATGTCACCGTGTTCTGTTTGTTGACTTTTCGCTGACGAGAAAACCCTCAAACATCGATAGCACATGGCTAACTTGATAGCCGTAAGCCGTGCCAGTGTGGGGAGATGGGTTGGAGGAGAAGGAGGAGGAAGCGGCTGTAAACGTTCTCCCTCCAGGCCAAATGGCCAATAATGGAATTAATAATGCCAAGTAGGTCTCTGCATTTATACGGTCAACATGTGTTCATCTCGTCTCGCTGTCACTTGCTTACATTGCCAATTCTCCCATTATAAAGAAAGAAATAATTTGTAATTATATTATGCATGTAATCTCCTGTACACCAGATTAGAGGAATTTTCTAAATATGGATTTTTTAAGAATAAATAAATAAAGAATTCCCAAGGGAAGACGTCTTGACGCCCGTGGCATCCATTACTTAACAGGCAATTAGACGTCTTGACGTTTATGGCTACTAACAGTTTTAAAGTGTCAGGACATTCCCCCCCCCCCCTTGTCATTTATTTTATCGGAATTGAGAAATGAAAAGAAACATACAATGCGGGCGTGGTTATCCGTTGTTGCGTTCGGGAGGGGCCCAGTGGAGCGGACATATCATTATATAATTATGCCACAAAAAGGCTCCGGTTAGCATGTTGTGATCTGTTATGCTAGTTAATCACTCCATCTAGCTACAGACAGGTTGCACTCTTACTTCGGGATTTAAAATGGCCGATCCAAGGACCCGCAAAATGACATAATTTTGTAGTTTTTGCCTGGCAAGCGCTACTGAGGTGCCCAAAAACAACAGGATTACGACACTGACCTCATCAAACTCTGGATAGCCATACATATGGAGAATAATGTATCATCACCTACGTACATCTGCATAATATGGAGCCAGCCAGCAAATCTACATCTGACCTCACTAACACCAGATCAATAGTTTAACTCCTGCTTCTCAAATGTACTGTATTAGGAAGCTCTGTTGTTTCAGCGCGACCTTGCCCTATGTAGCTTGTATGTAGATATTGTTGCGACCTCAGGTCGCACTTACTATGAAAACCAGCATCTTCCGTCCGTCCATCCATCCCTCCGTCAGTTAGTCACCCACGCGTCCATATAATGGTCACGCCTCATAACATGCATATATGGTCACGCCTCAACATCAACCATCAACTTTGCATCACAGCTAGACCGTGAGGCAGCATTCTGTCTACTTCCTGAATTGAACTGAACGTGAATAATTTATTGGCCAGTAACAATCTAAGTTACCGTGGTTCCTTCTTACAGGACAAGGAATTAAATGTGCATTATAGATACAGTATATCAAAAATGACTAGCTTCAGAGACATAGTATGCTCCCACCTCCTCTTTTCTTCATCCTAGAGAAGTCAGACAGCCCGGAGGCAACAGATGGCATACACGTGTCAGCCTCCCGAATGGCAGAGAGGGTTTAATCTAACCCAGCTCAAATTAAGACTTGATGCAGCGTTTATTATTTATTTTATACTGCTGTACAAAGGCATTCCCGGTCGGGGATGAAATTATCAAAGTGAGGCTGAATTCATTGGCCCTGTACAACCACCACCTGTTGATAAACAGGTGCTTGTTCTCCAGAGGAAAAGTGAACAGCAGATGAGGGGATTAGCTATACGAACAGTGCTCACATCAACACCTGCATCCTGATATTGACTGAGGAGGGCTGTCCATGCATGCATTCTGTCTGCACAGTGTGAGACTGTGCATTGCTCCCCTGTTGGTTCCGTGCCCCAGGCTGGTTGAGATTTGAAGGTTTGTTGAGGGGTTTGTTCAGGGTCCAAAGTGCAACAGCAGGAGGAGGAGAGCCCCTGTACCACCATGTATTTTGTTTACAGTGGTGTAAAGTAACTTATAGTTAATTTACTCAATTATTGCACATTTTCTTTCTTTTTTGAGGGGCCTATATACAGCTTTTTGTCCTTAACTCGTGTCACATTTGCCATTGACAATGAAAGGAGAATTTACATCATTTACATCATACGGGTGACCAAGCCGGGGGGATCAAGTCCCGACTTACGTCCCAGTAGATACCCTCGATCAGACCCACTATAGGGAAAGACAGGGCCAAACAATCCGTTGGAACCACTCCGGAACTACTATGTCGGGACACTGAGGTACTATTCTGGCATGTGGAGGGACTAGGCTCTGTGGGTTGCCTCCTTTCCGGTCCCCTCCTACGTCTCACCAGGTCCACTCCTGCTCTCACCAGGAGTACAGCTAGGACCTGTGCGTTGCACCAGACTCCCAGCACCAGACACTTCATTCAGGAGTGGTGGATTCTGGGCAACAGTAGCACTGCAGGCTCCACTTGCGGCAAGAATGGCCCTCCTAAAGGCCTCACGGAGGATGCAGGCTCGGGCGCTAACCCATACTGCTCCCAGGGTGCCGGGAATACATCGCATGGATGCAACTGGGACGTATCCTCAGTGATGTATCCCAAGGTCATCAGGGTTTCGGGTCTCGCGAACATCATACCCCTCACTCAGGTGACCCAGCCGGGGTGATCAAGTCCGGACTTATGTCCCAGTGTATATATATATATATATATATATATATATATATATATATATAATGACGTTTGACTTTGATTTCCACACTGAGGGTGTCAGCTGTCAGCGCACACGCATGCACACACGCGCACACGCACACACACACACACACACACACACACACACACACACAGAGTGAGGTGAAGTGGAAGTCACTGAGGTGTTGAAAAGTGAGGGTGAGGCTTGGGAGAGAGAAAAAATATTAATTTCCCTTCTCTGTGTGTGTGTGTGTGTGTGTGTGTGTGTGTGTGTGTGTGTGTGTGTGTGTGTGTGTGTGTGTGTGTGTGTGTGTGTGTGTGTGTGTGCGTGCGTGCCACTGATTCATTGACGTTTTAATTTGTTTTAATTGCCGCTGTTGTTGGTGTTTTGAGGGATTAGAAGGATTTGTCCTAATCGATTAAATCAATT
This sequence comes from Protomyctophum bolini, assembly GCF_963924005.1. Lineage (NCBI taxonomy): Eukaryota > Metazoa > Chordata > Actinopteri > Myctophiformes > Myctophidae > Protomyctophum > Protomyctophum bolini. Next base: position 24,307,279 of record NC_137870.1, on the reverse strand, counting down.
ATTTTGATTATCTCTTACACCTCTAGTGGTAAAATAATATTAATGTTCATAGGAGCATAATGCATTCAGCCATGAAAGTAGGCCATTATAGTGTTGAGACAGTAGAAGCTGTGTTTAGACCAAATTGGGTCGCCAGGTGGGCAAAATGTCAAGCCAGTGACAAGATTGCAGGGTATATGGGCGACAATATTGGTGTGGCTATTTGCTGAAATGAAATGAAATTAAAAGGATTAAATGTGTGCTGGCCTGGGAGTGTTTAATCCGTATTTAGACAGTTGGCAGGACAGGGTTATTAGCTAATGAAAAGACATGTCCATGTGCCAATTAGAGGATATGGGGAGTTTGGCGATGTTGCCATGCAGGCTAGTTGCCAGGTTTGACTGATTTGAAGCCAGCCAAGTGGATTGGTATATAGAGTAGTCTATGCTGTCATCACAAAGACCACACGCATGCACAGAAACGTGCACACGAAGGCATGCATGCATGCACACACCCACAAAGAAACATTACATATGTGTATCTACAATTTGAAGTCATGTTTGTTTGACCTCTCAACAATCTTCTAGATTTCGTTTGTTTTCTAACACAAGATTATGTTTTAGTTGGAACTGACAGAGAGGAATACAGAGACGTTTAGATATATGTTGCTACTTCAGGTCGTATCAGCTTTAAAAGTGGCCTATTTGATGCATGGTAGGGGACACAAATTATACTGACGCAGCATGAAGTTGCCAGTTTGGACAGATGCAGTTTGTCTCTCTCTCTCTTTCTTTCTTTTATCCCCAGAACAGATAAATGGGACTATTAGAGTAGAGTGAGGGGAGTCATATTGTTGTTTGGGAGTGGAGAGAGGAGAGCTGACAGCTTGGAAGAGGACCATGACCAATATCACGTACCATTCACCAAGCGTGACGTGCTGCCTTCATTTGTCCGTATCGCGGCTGTAGCTCATTAGTTTTAGCAAGCGTTTGGCCCAGGTTTATTGTTACATCTTTCTTCAGACAATGCAGCAGGAACACATTAAACACAGCAAACAAAGGGATAAAGAGTACAAAATAGCAAACAAAGAGTAAAACAGAGTAACACTAACTGGCCAAATTTGACTGAGGGACTTCCATTGGATTTTTTAATGTACATACTGCATGTCATACTGCATTTGTCTTTTGATATTTCATAGGATCATTTCTGTGCAAGGCTTTGGTTTTGAAGTGAATTGGAGGCAGGATAGCAAAGTGAAGTGTTGAATGAAAGGTTTCTGATTCTGATTTTGAGCATCGGATTTAAATGAGCAATAAGCTCTAGTCAGGCAAATGCACACATCATAGACAGACTCTGGACTGGAAGACTGGCTGGCAGATGAGGCTAGACAGGAATCCCCATGGACCATGATGTTTGCAGATGACATTGTGAATCTGTAGTGAGAGCAGTGAGCAGGTAGAGGAAAATCTAGAGAGGTGGAGATATGCCGTGGAAAGGAGAGGAATGAACGTTAGCCGCAGCAAGACAGAATACATGTGTGTGAATGAGAGGAACCCACGTGGAACAGTGAGGTTACAGGGAGTAGACGTGAAGGAATGAGTACATCAGAGGGACAGCACGCATGTCAGATGTTTTGGACATAAAGCCAGAGAAGCCATGCAGACTGAGATGGTTTGGACACGGGGATAGTGAGTATATCTGTAGAAGGTTCTTGAGGTTGGAACTGCCAGGCAGGAAGCCTAGAGGAAGACCACAGAGAATATTTAGTGAAAGTGGACATGAAGTTAGTTGGTGTGAGAGAAGAGGAGGTAGAGGACAGGGTGAGATGGAGGCAGATGATTCGCTGTGGCGTCCCCTGAAGGGAAAAGCCGAAAGGAAAAGGAGAAGATATCTTTCTAAACTGATATTTTCTTCCTCTGCAATAAAACAAAAAAGATAAGTGTTATAAATGTCTAAATAGTCCTAACAGTGCTAAACAAATATGAACAACCCAATAGATATCCGCCAGCAATGTTGTAGTGGTAGCACTTGCTATGCACTTGCAAGTGAAAGTTAAAAGTGAATAAGAGACAGAACAAGAGACAAAATACAGTAATGACTCTCACAGAGTGAGATAGACAGCCAGCCAGACAGACATTGAAGGTGATAAAACACAGAGACGTGAAGTATATACAGCATTGTATTTCCTGATGTATATCACTGACCTGCTACAGCTACAAATGTATTTTTGGATTCAGCACAAGCACATATTTCCAGCAAACCCTGAATGCTATGTCTGGGACAATCATATCCCAAGATGTCTAAAAGTAAATGAATGCATTCATCATACAGTACACTTTCCTCTTTGACAATGCTGACTATATTGTCTAGGCCTCTGTTTGTATAAGATTTGATCAGCCCACTCATGATTTTCACGTATCCCCCTAGCCACTGTCTCACACATTTTGGGATCAGTCAGTCCCTTGTTATAAATTTAAATCAGGCTCAGGTGTATCGTGTCCCATTTGGCCTCACTGTATTGTGTTTCTTTTAGGGGTCGTGTTGAAAAGATTGGAGAGGGGCGCCCACAAGCAGCAAACATTGAGCGCAGATGTCTTCGCTCAGTGCAGGTGTAGTGTAGCTCTCGTTACATGATATCTAAAGCACTATGCCACTTATACAGAGCGTGTTCTAGACTGTGGACATGGACTCTTATTCAACAACACTACAGGGTGTAGTGATAAGGGTCTTTCCAGCTCTTTAACCCATTCTGACCTGAGATCAGATTCTAAAAATGTCATCTACATCCTGACAGTTTTCTGAAAAAGCTATGTTTCTATATCGTTCTTCGACTTTTCAAAAATAGCAGATCTACAAGCTCATAGCGCGCCACCGAGTGGTGCGCTATGAGCTTGTAGATCTGCTATTTTTCAATAGCTAAAGCATAACATAATGCTAACACCAAAAGGGGTTCCCGCCCAAAATGGATTAATAAACAGAACATCCATGTTCAGGTCTGAATACCAATATTGTATCCAATCAAGAGAGAGATCATTCATCGTCCAGTTTGCACGTTACTGAACACTATACAGTAGCAACCATTATTCATACTACAGAGCTATTTATTAATGTCAGAGTACTTAGGGCAGGTACTTAGTGTACCCATTATCATAGTATCTGGAGGTTACTACTGTATGCCACTCAAAATATTATTGGCCCAGGAATGCGACAAAAACTAAAAAATATCCATATACATATCCATGCCTTCATGGCGTGTGCAATTGATAGAAAATAAATATTTTGGGGGGGTGAACTATACTCCTTTAACACTCCTGCTTAACCAATTGGGTAGAGCACATTTGGAGTCATAGTTGTCATTGAAAACAATGTGCATACATTTGCACTAAGACACCTTTATGAAAGCATCCATTTCTCATATACACAAGTGACCTTATATAAATTGAAAAACTTTGTTTTTACTTTTTTCTACCACTGGTGGTAGTTACTAGTTATAGCCTAACTTCTGCTGTCAGAGTGAGTTTGGCCTGCCATCACAGTAACAGGGGTTCCGTTTTGGGTGTATGTTCCCCTCTAATGGAAAAAAGTCTTTCTATTAGAGAGAGATAACGATAAATATAGAAGGGATTGTTATTTGGCTGGGGACAGGACTGGAAGGACAGACTTTTGTCTGGCCAGATTGATAGGGTGCAGTGGTGCCAAGCTGAGGCCATTTCCAGCACTATTTTACAGAAGTGCTGACGGCTGCCGAGCAGAAAATGTGCTTATAGCCCCACAAACTTTCCTTGAGAATTGTCACCACTCAGCCTCTACTTCTTTTTCCAATTTATGTCATGTGACAGAACCCTAAAGTGAGCAGAGACCATGTTCTTAATTCCCATTTGTTTTATTGTATACACTAGGTTATTTTTATTGCATTTTGTATTTTGTAGCTCACTTTTGCTCTCTGGGATCAGTGAAAGTTGACCCAACCTCATGTAGTTTCATCTCACCTCCTCACCTCAGCTCAACTACCGTAATTGTATCTTAAAGTAAAACAGGTTAGGGAATTGACACCAAATTCCGCAGTAACCAGACGATTATGTCCGGTGCACTATTATTGAAAAGGAAAAATAATACTTTACCCCAAAATTACTTGTTTTGTTTTTATATCAATTATAAATCCATGTAGCCCTGCAAACATGTTTTATTTTGTTTACAGTGAATGAAGAATCCAAACACAAACAGTAACAACAACTCTCACAGTGTAATCCAAGTGCCTTTTATCCAGTCATATGCACAGCAGTTCTTCAGAAATACAGCTTATTCTTTGAAAACTTTACTTTTAAAATAGCCTACTATCAGTTGAGCGAAATTTCTGGTCAGATAGCCAAGCAGAAAGTGTGCCAGATTTCAATGAGCGAGAGGCTGTAATTACAACTTCATAATATCAGTGCCGCCATTGAAAGTTAAAGTGGAACCAAAGTTGTTTTGACAAGGGCTTTTAAGTTAATGGGAAAATAAAGTTTTTTTGGTGAGGGCTCATCTCATTTTGATCATTACAGCATTTTATGGTTGGGAAAATATTGCAGCTTCATCTAAAATATATTAAAGGGGACAAAAAAGTTATATCTAAAGAGAGCGGGAAAAAATGTAACCTCAAGTTTGTGCCCTGCTACAGCCCTGTTCACCAATACTAAAATTAAACAATCCCCCGGGGTCCAGAAGAACTACATTTAAACACATTTGTAGGCGGTATATGCATTTTACAGCCCACAGGGCAGCAAGGGACTGAGAGAGAGAGAGAGAGAGAGGTCATTTTTTGAGCGTCCGACAATGGAGTGCTGTCCAGGGGTCTTGCCAGAACGATGCAGCAGAGAGCTTCCATGCAGGCCAGGGTTGTTTGAGCTAGGAAGGCACGTGGGTGGGTCTGCTGGTAGGGAGGAAGAATTTGCCAGCGTTATTCTTTGACAGAAATGCTGACATGTTTCTCAACCAGAAAATGTGCTTATAACCCCAGAAAATATCCTTGGTTTTCTCTAGCAGTCAGTCACCTATTCAATCACCCCTGTGTTCACTCACCATATAACCGATGTGGTGTCACGGTGGTGGGCCTAGTTCCAGGCTCTTAGTCCGACATAAGTGAATGCTGAATATTAAAGGTTAACAATAATATTCATAATGGTCCAGCTGTGGTGTTTGTTGTGATGGGAAGAGATCGGTTGACGGGAGGGGAGCTGGAATGTTGCTGCAGTGAGCCGATCAAGGCCCCATAATACACTGGGGGTGGGGGGTAAACCGGGATTGTGAGTTCTTGTGTTGGGCACCCAGCCTCTCTATTACTGTAGTGTGGCAGCGGCTTGGCTTACCATGCATGACCAGTGACTACCCAACAGCTTGCCATTTCAGGACCATGGAGAGCACTACAGTATAGGATCAGCACCATGGACAGCTCAGAAGCACTAACAGGAGGACAGTTCCCTCTGGGCAACACTGTTCAGTGTTATGATGTAGTTCTAATGCTGATAGTAGCCTCGCGTAGCCAGCCTTCATCTGCCTTTGCAATGCATATTTCCCCAGGCAGATTACATCTGGCCCCTCTCAATTGTCGGAGGACTTCACCGCCAAATTGATTCTGTGAAAAAAATCATGTTAGGATAATTGATTATATGATATACTAATAAATACTTTCTTTATAGTGGTTTTCATTTTTATTTCTTCACAGGATCAAAGGTGTTATGGTCATGATTCACCAGGATCCTGGATGATGAACTTCAGCACAAATTAATTGTATACATTACATATACAATGGTATACACTTTGTTGTCTCACCCCGCCCCCAATACTGGCACCGACTTATGGTACCCAAGCCTACTTATAGCATTTCTACATTGGGTATCAGTACTTTAACTGTACTAAACTATACCTAAACCCAATATACTTAGAGTCCTCAATGGGTATACTAACAAGACAAACACCCTTTCCCCCTCTAGGTCTACGCTATATATATTTGGGCCAGAACAGAGATGCTATGGGATGCTATGTGTTTCAGTCTAAACATAAGAACATAAGAACCACGACTGGCATCGGTAACCGAGAAGAACAGAGTGGAAGAGTTCAATGTCACTCCTATAGTAGCTGACCGTGGCAACATGGCATGTTTTCATAGAGAATGACGCATGCATGTGATGTATGCACAACAGGAGTGCTGACATTGTACCCGTGAACATCTGTTTGTTCCCTGGATCTGAGGGAATGACACTCATCCAGACGCACGCACGCACGGACGCACATCTGTGTGGTCGCTGTTCTCTGTTCTCTGTTCAGCCAAATGTGATTTCATTCTTACGTTTTATGTTTTGTACAGTTGTTGGTTTATCTCTCTCTCCCTCCTATCTCCTCTGTACAGCATCTGTTCATATGCAGGTGATTAATTGGCGGGGGTCCTGCATGGCGCTGCGTCTCTCCGCAGAGCACATGGGCTCTCTGGAGATGAGCGGCTGAACAAGGCTCGCTGTTAGAAAAAGGACAGCTGCTGCTCTTTTAAAAGCACTTTGGAATATGCCTTTCTCTCTTTGCCTTGCTGTCTCTCTCAGTCCATGTAATAGTCCTCTGTGTGAGAACGCTTAGCAGATGGAATTATGTCTCCTTGTGGAAATATGTGAATTCATATCTGTCTGTCTGTCAATCATTATTTCACTCGTTCTCTGTCTCCACCACTCTCACCCACTACTCTTTTTACACACACACACACACACACACACACACACACACACACACACACACACACACTACACAGCTTCTTCCAATAGCTAGCCAGCTGAGAATTGTGATTATAGTGTCCATATTTTCTTTACAGTGGACATCTGACATTTCACATGAGGACTGAACATTTTTAAAATGTGTATTTATTGTCACTGGGTGCAGTAATTTAATTATATATTGTTGGTCACTTCACCTGCCTCTCCTCTGCAGTGCTGGCATTCCTGTTGATTGGAAGGTGCCAATAGAGGAGGAGGGGTGTTTGTATTATGCTTTGTCTTATTTATTACTGTGTACATGTATATGAATTGGCGCCGGGGAAACTGTTGACATTGTAAAGTACTGATTTATAAGATAACTCATGGGCCTTAGTTAGCCCGGTTTGGGTTTATTGGGTTACCATTTACTGATCATGATATGGTTTGTTCCATCTGTAGCCATGCTACAGGTGGGGAGGGTTCAGTATGGCTTCAGGCTAGTAAGAGACCACATCAGGGGAGCGCTGCCAGGGCTTCCTGGAAGGCATATAGCCTCTTAGCAGTATGTTAAGTTCCTGTTTTGTTGTTGAGGGGTGCTATTTACTTTTGGCCAGACATTTTTTTGAGCTTGCACTGCATATTCATCCTTGAGAGGTAAATATACTGTAGGGCGTAGGCTACCCAAATCTGTACTGGTGGACCTTTTGGATCCTTGTGCCGTCGGCCAGCCTTTCCACACTCCCCTCTGTCCTTTAATTCTGCCTCCTTCCATCTCCTCACATCTACTTTCTTCATGACTAATTTCCTCTCCTCTTACCCCCCCCCCCCCCCCCCCCCCCCTGCCTGTGTAGGAGGATTTTGGCGTTTTGACTGGAATCCGACTTCCTACTGAGCCAATGACAGACGGCGAGGACTGCCGCTGACGCTCCATTCCTCTGTCCAACCCGTGTGGGCAACACCCACCCGCCCGCCTGCCCGCAGGCACCTGCACGTGTACCCGGATGAGCGCCAGCGCTGGAGCCTGTCCAGTGAGGAGAAGAGGAGGAGGCCCACCCGCCCTGTCTGAGAGGTAGGATCTCACTGCTGATTGGCTGAGACAAACAGAGCAGCGTTTGACCACTGAACAGGATTAACTTGTGTTGTGGGTCATGGTGTGCAGATGCACGTGCAGCGCTCTGGCTTTTAAACACACGTGCGCGTGCGCGCCCCCACACGCACACACACGCACGCACACATTCACACTCACACCATAGTCACACACAGTGTGTAGTTATTTATGGCCTGACACAAACAGGAAAGTGTGTGTGTGCGGGACCTGATGAGAAAAGGGATGAACTGTGAGAGAGAGATAAGTAATCCAGCATCTCACACACATGCAGGCACAGAAGCACAGGTACTGTATCAGGTTAAAAAATAATTCCTCTTTCGAGTCAGTGTGCTGTGAAGTAAATGTGTAGGCTGTTTGCTATAATAGATACTGCCGTGTGTGGCGTGCGTGAGTGCGTGCGCAAAAGAGCTCTAGCGCAACAAGAGCTCTATAGCGAACGACAGAAAGTGTGAGATTGCATTGTGAAGTGAGTTTTGGAACTCATGATCTTGACATCGAAGGAGTGATTCACACAACTTTATAGCATACTCTTATTTGGAAAATAATTTCCAAATCATTATCATTTCATTTGAAGGAAACTTTTACAATATTGTGAAACTCACTTTTCAGCTTTAATATTTGATCCTGTACCTGTTCCATGTTGTAATTATTCCCATGACCGTCTCACACTGACTGCAACACTCATCCAGAAGCATCGATTCAATGCCTCTAACAAAATTAAACAAAACAAAAAATCTATTTAACCAAACTTTTTTATTTTATATGAGCGTGTATATCTGCTATTTGTCATACAACGCAGTATGGCTTAAAAGGAGTAGTTCACCCAAAAATACTTATTTTCAAACTTGTACTAATCAAATTTTTGGGGGATTATGTGTGTTAGGGTTAGTGATATAATTTATTATTTTTATTAATATTATTATTATTATTTTTATTTTTATTATAAGGCAATAATTTGATGACTTGAGCTCATCAAATTACCGCAGGTGTTTCTTGGAGGCAGTGTCTTCGAGACACTGCAAGTCTCCTACCATCAAAACTCCTTGAATTCAAAGCTTCATGGGGTTTGTAATTGATAGAAAATAAGTAATTTGTTGGGGTGAACTTCTCCTTTAAAGAGAATGACTACCCCCCCACCCATCCCCAAATTGAACCCTGGCGTAACGTGTGATCACAGGACATTATCTTAGTCACCACCGCTGCATGGCTTAGAAAGGCTCTACGGGAAGATGGATTGCTCAGTGTTTAAGATTGATTACTGTTAATGACTTTTTCTGAGGCAGTGTTGTATTGAAGTCTTGCACGAGCTATTCTACAGATTTCTCTGCATGTACTGCAAGTGTGCACCCTAATTCATTTTGGTATATATGCTGCACTTCCCAGCTTGGTAATAAATCATACCTGGATAATGTCACAGGTTTAAAATGGATTGCACAATTTGATTTGGATGTTCTTATAAAAATGTTGTAAACTTCAGCACTGTTGTGCTTGGGGAATTAACAAATTAACTGTTTTTAATAGATCTTTCTACATTGACCAGCCAGATGTCTGGTTACACAGCTATGTGTGTGTTTAGGTGGTCATAAAAGACTGTCAGGGAAGTAACGAAAACTAAAATACAACTAAGGCATAACTTACTAGAAACAAAAGGGAATCGAATTCACACAAACAAACTAAGGCAAACAAAGACTGTGTTTTGCGTTAGCCCCTGGTCTCTGTTTTGTGCTGGTGGGTAGCCAGCACTCATCTTAAAGGTCTGTTCAAATGGGCAGCGATGAACGCTTACATTGTCGCCTGGATCAACGACAGGTCTGCGTTCTGCTCAAGAGGGGCGCGACAACGCATTACGCTTGCGTTGTTGCCCCTCGACTTTTCTGCGTGTACATAATAAACCGCAGATCTCATTGAAAATGAACTATGGGCGCATTAAATCACTGCCTGTTTGAAAGGACCTTAACACCAACTTACTATAATGACCTTTTAATATGCTAGCTATTAGCTGTGTGTGTGTGTGTGTGTGTGTGTGTGTGTGTGTGTGTGTGTGTGTGTGTGTGTGTGTGTGTGTGTGTGTGTGTGTGTGTGTGTGTGTGTGTGTGTGTGTGTGTGTGTGTGTGTGTGTGTGTGTGTGTGTGTGTGTGTGTGTGTGTGTGCGTGTGTGTGCGAGAGAGAGAGCGCTTGTGGCTGTGTGTTACACTAATGAACACTTAATAGTCACATTAATGTGCCTGCAATGGACTCAACTCAGAAAGGCAAATAGTCCCATTAGCTTGCTATAACACACACACACACACACGCATGCATGCATGCGCACACATGCACATTACCAGTATAGTGTTGCGGTGAATAATTTGCTATTATGCAGTGACAAGCCTAGCTAGATTTGAAAAGTACTTTTGAGTCTAATGGCAGGTATAGAACTGTAATTAGACATACAGTAATGGAGGTGGATAAATAAGCTGAGCAATTATTGTAGAGGACAGACCAACAGTACACTGTGAGAGCTTGAACATGGAGAGGGTGAACTCCCTCAACTTCCATTGCATGAGAAGACACTCTGTTGCTTTGTGTTGCACTGTTGTTGTGCTTGGGGAACTGTTTTTTTTAACCCATTCAGGACGGGCACCCCTTTTGGGGTTCTTGTTGATATCTACAATAGCAAGAATCGGCCTCAGTCCTAAATCGGAGATCTTTCTACATTGACCAGCCAGATAGTCTGGCTTTCAAACCCAAACGTGTGTGCGTGTGCACGGTATAGACCTGTAATCAGACTTGTAGTAATGGAGGAGGTGTGTTGCGTAGAGGGTGAAGTCTTGCAAACGCTGTTTAACCTCCTTGTTCTTCAGAAACGCTGTTTACCCTCCTTGTTCTTCAGAAACGCTGTTTACCCTCCTTGTTCTTCAGAAACGCTGTTTACTCTCCTTGTTCTTCAGAAATGGTGTTTACCCTCCTCGCCCGGAGCGTTTATTCATCGTCGGTGCACTGGTAGGGGAGAGCCGGGTCAGTTGGTGCGGTAGGACGGTTTCACCTCAGACTGGATACCATACAACGCCTTTTCGTCGCATATTTCCGGTGACGTCATTCGATTCCACAGTGCCCGAAAGCCTCGCAGACAAAAAAAATCCATTTCCACCTAAAATTGACAGAGCTACAGACCCTTTTGTGTTTTTGCACGCTTTAAGTAGCGGAGACTGGGGGAGAGACAGGGTCGGTTGAAGCGCATTTTACTAATTCCCTCCCTGCACAGAGATTAATTCATTTCAAGTAACCAAACTTTTTTGTGAACAAGATACACTTGTCCTCTCCCATTACCCCGAGTGTTTTTTAATTTTGGTGAAACGAGTCGGACGCAATCGGCAAGCAAAGTGATCTCGCTCTTACTTCCGCATCTTTCGTCCTTGATCTTGCTTTTGACAGGACGAAAGGTTTTTTTTCTTAGCTTGCCGATTGCGTTGCCCGGGTCCCAACTAGTGAAAATAGAAAATCTACAAACTCACAACACGCCGCACCTCGTTGTGAGCTTGTAGATCAGCTATTTTCACTAGTTATTAAACATTTGTGTTCTCATTATGGAATTTCTTAGATTTTTCTTTTATTTATTCATGAGAACTCAGGGGTGGCTCGTTTCAGTCCTCTCACACAGGTATTGGAGCTATTGTGAGCAATCCACAACCTAACACCCACTCTTCAGAGCTGGGAATAAAAACAACCACTATACCGTATACCTCCATCACACTGACTGCATGCCTGGCAGACAGGAGAGACAGATGAGGGAAGATGGATGTTGGATGTTATCTGAAACTCTCTACACCAAATGATGAGTTTCTTGATCAAAAGAGACCATATTAAGTATCTGCACTCATTGTTGCAGCTATTGCTTCCCCAATCCATATTACTTGTTAATCAATTACAAGAACCGTTTGAACTACAGTAACAGCTTGCTGCCATTTTTAGCGTATGCTCTAATATACCATGGACAAACGAGATCATATCACGTTGTTAATCCTCTATTGTTCTAATTAACTCTAAGCTCGTTCCAGTACAGATATATGGTTTGTGTCAGATTGTAACAGTGTGGCTGATATTACATTGTTAGACAACGGAGGAAGAGATACTGAATGATGGACAAACGGATATTATTTCTGAGAAGATCGATGGGGAAGAAACATATGGAGAAACCCGATCCGTGTGATGAGGGTTTACCATTTACCACTATGCCAACGTTTGTGTTATTAGTCACATCTCTATTTTTCCTCACTCCCTTCACAGTAAAATCCATGGCCTTTTTACACCGAAGAGTTGACAAATGTAACCACAATGGACCCTTACAGGTCGATTTGGTTACATTTGTCAACTCTTTGGAGTTACTGTGTTCTTTCCATTTTGAACTCAAGGTCGGCGGACTTATCACCTTGGTGTGGCAGGCGGTATAGGTACAGTAGCTACTGTGTCCAGCCACGGGACCAAGGACACACAGCCTGTTAGCTGGCGGGCCGGCTGGCACAAAGCTCTGCCTGCATGTCCCCTGGCACTGCCAGACAGGTCCATACAGCTGTATCCATTTGGGCCCAACAGCTATGCAGACACAATCTATTACTGTATAGACACTGTACAGTACTCTGCAGTGCTGTGGTACTGCTGTGTCATTATATTTCTATTTTGTATCGCGTATCATTTATTGTTGAATCCCATGAGTCGCTCGTTGTCTGTTAGGTAGACTAACTTTTCATGCATCTTAGGCCGTTAGTGACTTCTACTTAGACTCCTCTGCAATATCTCTTCCTCAGGCAACAATTATCTGGTTAATGATAGTACGATGGATGTACACGATAAACATAGACATTTCACTGATGCCATTTCTACTGTATATAAATTGGAATAAATGCCTAGTTTCCTGACATCACAGTGAACCAGTTAGTACCAGTAAGACGCGTTAACGCAGGAAGCGAACGCAGCTGTTGTGGCAGTCTGACACACACACACACACACACACACACACACACACACCTTTTTTCATTTTTATTTTGCGTGCATGTTTATTTTGTGTGTGTGATACAGCTGCGCCCTCTGGTGGCGGGCGGGTGGTGTAACAGCGGGACAGACAGACAGACAGACAGACATGATCTGCAGGGTCTCATAGTTAGTGCTCACTGCATTCGCAATCACTGCGTTCGCAATAAGGGATCAGTGCCAATATGCATGCATTTTCCCACCATTCTGAATTCCCATAGACTTATCTTGTGTCAAATAAGAACTGTGTTCTTAAACAAATGGCCCTAGCGGTTTCACTCATATATGGATAGGATATGAAGAATCAACTGACTGTGAGAAATCGTTAATGTTACTGCATGCCACCAAGTTAGTAAAAATTTTGCCTTAGAAACAGACTGTATCAAATATGAGTGACTGACTATCATAAACGATACAGAGCCACAACCCCGACAATATTGTTGAGACAGTATGGTTATTTTTGGACCACAAACAAGACAATTTTAAGAAACCCATGTTATTCTCCATACAGAAAATTCTTCTGGGAACCAGGGGATGAGCGAGCTAGTCACGTCAGGACTTCTGTGCTCTATATAGATTAGATACAACACTAATCACTCTTTCATAATTAGCTTCCAGGGCCCGGTATGGTCATGTATGACAAAGCAATGCATAGGCCTTTTACTCATCAGCCGTTTAAATGAGCTCGCTCATGTAATTACTTATTACGTGCTTAATTAACTTTCATTTCTAAATGCCATTTATTTAATTCCTACTGTAACATATTTCACATGTGCACATAAGTGTAGCCTCTAAAACGTGTGAAGTGGAAAAAAGCAACTGTTGAAAAGCTCTCCAGTGGTTGAATGGTTTGGGGTGTGTGTGTGTGTGTGTGTGTGTGTGTGCACGCTCTGTTAACATCTTTACATGGCCGGCTCAGCCGAGACACAACCATCAACTGCTGATGATGTTCCTCTAAAACGGAACAAAAGTAATCTCATTGCTGATTGGTTTGTCTTCCATATGATGCATGCATTTTGTCTGACCGAGCAAATGGTGATTATGTTCTGCTTATTCAATCTCTGATTGTACTTATATTCTGGTGGTTCTCATCCAATTGGGTTAAAGGAAATTAATCTGATTCTGAATATGGCTCTTTGTTTTGGACTGAGGATAACAGTACCTCTGTACAATATGCTATTGATCTTTCCGGAGAAGGAAATACCTGCAGTCCTAGAGATCTCAACATTGATGACGGCCCTTTCACAACAGGGGAGTTTGCCAAGGTCAAAGCCTCCCTGAGGCAAGGGAAAAGGACCTGACGGCATTCCACCAGAGGTAATCACGAACTGCAATCTGGATGATGTCATCTTGGAGATCTGCAACCAGGCTCTAATGAAAAACATCATGCCAGAAATATGGTCTCTGTCTCACATCATCCCAATACCAAAATCTGGAGATCTCTCAAAACCTGACAATTACCGTGGTATCAGCCTGGCCTGTATCATTGCAGAAATGTTTAACCGTATGACACTGAACAGGATAAGGAGCGCAATCGATCCCCACTTACAGGGAAAAACGGGTTCCGAGAGGGGAGAACCACCTTAGCCCAGATCCTTGTGTTACGGAGGATCATTGAAGAGGTAAATGAGGAACAACCTAGCAGCAGTGCTAAGCTTCATTGAGTTCAGGAAGGCCTTCGACTCAATCCATAGAGAAATTATGTTGAGAATACTCAAGGTCTACGAGAGACAACGCCGGACGGAAACGATTAATTCAACATCCAAACCAGAGTGCTGCAGGGATACACCCTATAGCCCCCTTCCTTTTTATAATAGTATTGGACTATGCTCTGAGACAAGCTATTAAAGCTCGGCTTCACTATCGTACCCAGAAGGTCTACGAGACACCCTGCAGAAACCCTCACAGACCTGGACTACGCTGATGACATCTGCCTGCTATCTGACCACGTAAGGTTCTCCTCACCAGAGTGTAGTTGGAGTGCGCTAAAGTTGGCCTCAGGCTAAATGCAAAGAAGACCGAGGTCATAACCTATAACATCCCCCACGAACATCTGACCCTAACAACAATAGAGGGTACTGTGCTAAAGGAGGTCAGTGACTTACCTAAATACCTGGGCGCATGGGTCGGCTCCACAGAAAAGGAAGTGAGGAAATCTTAATGGTATGACCAGTGTGTGGAAATCCAACCTCCCCCGACACATCAAGATCAGTTTCTTCTCTGCGACTGTGAAGTCTGTTCTCCTCTATGGCTGTGAATGCTGGACACTAACACAAGCCCTACAGAAATCCCTGAACGGGTGCTACACCAGAATGTTACGTGTGGTTCTGAACATCAACCAGGACGAGCAGATCACCAACAAGCGTCTGTACGGGGCATTGCCAAGTGTATCAGAGATGATAGCAGTAAGAAGGATGAGACTAGCTGGTCACTGCCACCGACAACAAGAACTCCGGCCAAAAAGCTTGTACTGTGGGAACCAACACACAGGCATCGATCGAGAGGACGTCTTACACCTACCTACGTGGACGTACTAAAGAAAGATGCTGGTGCAGAAAGCACAAATGAGCTGGCCAGATGTATGGAGAACTGAGATGACTGGAGACGCTGATGGAGACGCTGATGGTATGAGGACGACGTAGAGAGAAACCATGGGGGTGAAGGCAGCTGTGGGTGGGGACATGTGTGTCCATGAGAAGGTTTGTTGGGAAAGTTCATTCTATTGTCTCTGTGTAAGTGTGTTCCCGTGCTTATCTTCCGAAGGCCATGTCACGTTGCCTCAAAGTCCTGCGTTATCAGCGGGTTCAGCGGAAAACGTCCTCGAACACGGCCCAGTCCGAAGACACAACAGCAGGTGTCAGGGTGGTGGGGGGAGGGTGGGGGCAGAGGAGTATTTTCTTGCGCTGTATCTTCTTGTGGAGATTGTCAATGGGGTGGGGGGAATCCAGATTTGATTGTACAATTCGGGAGTTTACCGAAGTTTGTTGGAAAGTTTAACGGGAGTTTCCTCTAATATACACATCCGTATTCCATGCTTTTTGCACAGTGTTAGGGGTTCCGTTCAGCGCTGCCACCTTTCCAATTCTTCGGTATACAAGACCAATGCTCAGCCCGGTCAGCAGAAATCCTGTCACCATAAATCCAAATAGATATACATCTTCTATATCTTCCACGCTGAGAATCGCCATGCACATTACACGCCACGTCTTGTAGTAATCTTGTGTATAACCTGCGGGGAAAGTCCCATCAGGGCATTGAGCGGGCTCTCCAGAACCCAATTTCCTTGTCGAGAAAATGTTGTCTATCGTGTTCAGAAACCAATTCACTAATTCCATGTTTGGTAGTTTCGGTGGTTTCGAAGAGACAGTGTAGAAAGAGACGCTCCGGGAGAGACAGACAGCAAGTAGGCAGGCAGGCAAAAACACACGAGGGAGTGAGAGAGAAAAAGAACAGTGGTTCCCTAAAGTGAATAAAGCAGATCTACAAGCACACAACTCATCACTTTATGGCGCGTTGCAAACTTGTAGATTATGTTTTGCATAAATCAGTGCTATGAACACCCTTTATGTCTGTGTGTTGTTTTGAAAATATTGTACCATTTGAAAGACACTTTGGACAAAACCTCTTAACTTGGGAAACACGTGGGCAACAGTAGTCCTACTGCCATTTTATATTAATGCTGCTACAATGTCTGAGGAACCAGACTAGTAACCTTGACTAGTGTCAGCATGAGCAATTTCAAATTAAAATTTAGGGTCCTAACCTTGAATTGATTCCATCTCTATAGGCTATGCAGGATATGCAAAGCATGCCATTAGTAGTGCCAGTAGTTTCAAATGACTGAGAAAATACAGTTCCACACTCATCATCAGCTATTGAGCTATGTACAGAGGAAGCGGTTGAGCCACTGGTCCCACCAGAGCTCTCTCCTCCCCCGCCACCCCCGCTAGAATGCACTTGTGTCCCCTATCAGCTTTCCTACTGCTCTTCTCAGTTAACTGCACTTAAGCCCTATAGCCAGAGGCGCAACACTGACCGAACGCTAGGGGGGGATATAGAGCGGCGCCGCGAAGCGGCGCCGCCGAAAAATCCGTCCCCCCCGTCCCCCCCACTACCCTAGGGGAGGGGGGGATGGGGGGGTCTAACCACCAAAACGTGGGGTTATGGTTAGGGTCGGACTACAGAGAGGTTGTTCCAGTGACTCAATGCACATACAAATGCAATGCCAATATGCTATATTAACATTAGAACGTTTTAAAGACAGATGCAACCTGTGGGTCCAACGTCACTGAAAACTTTCATAATGGCAATTCAATTTACTCACGAGTGCTGATGTGAAATGGAGGATGTAAGAACACACTTTTGTTGTATTAGAGCAGGGTAAATATGAAGTTTTGCGCCAAGGTCTTGTTTATATACCTCTTTACATAGGCTGTATGTTATTGTCGCAATTTGGTCCGTCTGAGATCTGAGTGAGGGGGCCTTCCTGAGTGAGGGGGTTTCTGACGGCGTCGCTTACTCGCTTCCCCTCTGTCAGAGGTGGAAGCTACGCGCAGCCGTCGGGAACCCCCCCAAACCGACTGTCCCCCCCCCCCTCCAGAAAAGAGGTCTTTCTGCTACAGAAACTGTCAGACGAAGACCAAAAACACTAGCGGGGTTCCTATGTTGCGTTATATTTTTCGAAAGAAGCAACAGCTGTACCTATAGTCTCGTACCAGGCCCAAACTCATCTGGGGGGGACCAATGTGACGCTGGCAGGGGACGCGTCCCCCGCGTCCCCTAGGCTATTGCGCCCCTGCCTATAGCCATATACTCGTATGACGAATTGTGATTAGCCAATCGGCAAGCTCACAATGCATTACAATGTGAGATGTTGGGCATATAAAAATCACAGGCACAGATTACCACCAGCAAATCTAACCCTGGTTAAGGAAAGGCAGGGCAAAGAAACTGTCAATTGCGCCAACTAAGAAAGCAACGACACATGCATCAGCATCACTAACTCCTGTTCATAATTAAAACTGATTTCTGCTTCAGTGTAATGAGTATTCCTCGCCATGGCTAATTGCTCAATAAGTCAACAATGACGGGCGTGCTGTGAAAGGCGGACTGCTTGCTCATGCAGCCTTCTATTGTGTCTATATGAGGGAATGAATGCAACCCAAGAGAACAGAATGAAAAGCTCCCACACAGCTTCAGCTTCTGCATGCAAATGTGACAATGCTACAGCCGCAAAGCTGTTGAGGTTTGTTCAAGATGGTGGACTCTGTCTCTGCATCTCTCTCTCTCTCTCTCTCTCATGTCATGTCTTAGCTCTCAAATGAATTGCCACACATGCACAGAATCCACAAAGAATCTCATCAGTTATTTATTGATATGCCTTCAAATGTCCCACCAACAAAAAAACAAGAGAAAAAGGAAGAGAAACGGAGTTGAGAGTGTGAAGGACAAGTTACGACTGGCATGTCAAACCACTAGGGTATTATGCGTACTGTTCTAATGAAGACTGCTGATTGGCCATATACAATATAGGGCAGAAAATAGAAAACCGCACGCACGCACTCTCTCACACACACACACACACACACACACACACACACACACACACACACACACACACACACGACATCATAGTGATGAAACAACAGTGTTCTGTCCTCACAAAACGTTGTCCCCATGGACGTATATTCAGCTAGACAGACAGCTAAACACACTCCTAATCAAGCTCCAAAGAACAGGCCAGTGTGTTGTATTTAGTAGCTTTACTCGGGAGAAAGTGTGAAACTGCAATGACAAAATGACAGGAACACAAACAAATGAGAATAATATTCAACATTATAAAAAATAAATGAAAATGATACTATGCATGTTACAACGTGACATGGCCTTCGGAAGATAAGCACGGGAACACACTTACACAGTTATTGTGTACACACATTGTATACAATAACAGACAAGCATGGTGTTTAAGGCTTACATAACATTATTTCACCAACACAAACATAAGCTGCTACAGACAGTGAATGTAAGTCTACAACTTGGCATGCTCTGTAGGCATGGCTGCATATTAACCAAACATATTATGTATAGGCTTACATTTCACACATAAGAAAGATGCACATTACCTATCGAACAAATGCACACTTCTATGCTAAAATACAACTAACAGACGATGCCATGTGTAAAACCATGAAGGATAGCATGAGGAGGACAGCAGTAACATGCAGGTCCCGAGTCAGGTGGACCAGCTTATGAACAAACACTATTTCTGGACGATTGAGACCTTTATAAAATACTAGGAAAATAAGACAATACTGTATCACATTGTTTTCTGCTGTGTTGCTTTTCGATGTGTACACTGTATAACTTTTTAGAAGTATCTAAAGGGGTGCAATGTGTTCACGTCCAGCTTTAGTCCGTCAGTTTGCCACCCGTGAGTGTCATGGTGCATACCTGTCGTCCAGCGCGGCTTTTCTTAATTTACCTTCTTTGAAATAGGTAGAGACATGCTAGAGTTCTTAATGTGATACAGAGCAGTTGATTACAGCAGCTCAACCCTGCTGTCTGACAGGGCATTAGTCCGATATGCGTCCGCATGTCGGACTGGCGTCTGCTCCCGTGCTTGCAGTTATGGTTAGGTTAGGAGATGAGGTGGGTCGTCATTTGTCCGACCAATGACTAGTCTGAACAACGTACTGCACCCGCATTTGGCCACCCAGTGCGACAAATCTGCCGTGTGGAATGGCTGGATAGAGAAAATGACGTTGGCGATCTTTCCTTAATTTTGCTTCCTTGACCTACAGTATTCAAACCATAATTGTCAAAATTTGACAATCCTCAAGCTTTTTGTTCTGAGCTTGTAGATCAACTATTTTTGGCAAAGAGCATCTAGGAAAGGAGGGGGGCAAGTACAGACCCTTGGGGGACCCTGACCAATGAAGTACACAGGGTTACAAGTGGTATCTACAGTAGTTGCAGACTTTGATTTCAGAGGAAATGGCTGTACAGTAATGATTGCAGGAAAAGGGCCACTGACCTCACAATGAGAGCTTGGATCTCATCGTTTCCTGTCTGTAACCAAGTCTGTAACCAATCAGTCTGTAACCAAGTCTGTAACCAATCAGCGACTGTAACCAATCAGTCTGTAACCAATCAGCGACTAACAATGGCATTAGTCCCGCCCCCAAGGATGTGTTGGGTATAGTATGTGCATGCCACAGGTGCCAAAACCCAGCAGAACTCTGCAGAACTGCCAAAGTTCCCCTTTACTTTAGTACCACAGAAGTGCGAAAACGGCCCTTTACTGTCGCAATCAAAGAGGGCCCATATCATAAATTATAGTCACATCACATAATATATATGTATGGGGAAATGAGAAATCTGATTAAAATCCAGATGAGTTATGCTTCCAGAGTACAGGTACTATATCTTATGGAATCCTGGTCCCTTAGGCAGCTGGTGTTGTTAAAAGAAAGATGCTCAATCTGCTGCAGAACATACACGTCCCAAGTTGATGGACACTTTACACGGCTGGCTGGCCATCTAGTTAGAACACAATGATTTCTCCCTATACCATATGTGCCTGTGCAGGATGTACACAGGTAGATGCACACACACACTATACAAACATGACATGGTGTGTGACACACGCGCACACACACACATGTTTTGTGGACACATGCAACATATACTGCATGCATGACGCACGCACGCAAGCACGCACACAGTTGCATGCATGAATGAGTACACATAACACACTTATACACCAACTTCCCATTCCCACTAGGGTCCCAGCAGGCTACCCAGAGTGCATCTGTACATTCTCCCCAGATAGTGTTCAGCTCTGATAGGTCCCTGGGGATCACCCGGATCTAGCCAATAGCAGCGGCCTGTTAGCCAAGCCTGAGTAAAAACACTAGCCTAATGCAGAGCTGTGAAATCGACCTGTACTTTGTGCGCGTGCGTGCGTGCGTGCGTGCGTGCGTGCGTGCGTGCGTGCGTGCGTGCGTGTGTGTGTGTGTGCGTGCGTGCGTGCGTGCGTGCGTGCGTGTGAGAGAGATAGAGAGAGAGAGAAGCCATAGTTCAGATATAAGACTTCTTAAAAATATGATGTGCCTTTGGTTCCAGGGGCAAAAGAAAAGCTGCGATGGGATTGAAACAGATGACTCTTTCCTTTCCAGTAATAGAATTAAAACCTAAAAGGCAAAATGGGGAAATCCTTCATTGGCCACGGAGACAGATATGTATCGTCTTACGAATGTCTCAAGCACCACCATCCTTTTATGTGGTGAGGTCAGGCGAGGCTGGGCTCATTCCCTTACCATTTCCCCACCCGCTGTGTCTCTCTATGAGCTCAAGGAACGGATAGGAAGGTTACGATGTAAAGTAGGCTAGAGGGGAGGGAGGGGGAGAGAGAGAGAGAAGATTGGTGAGGCAGAGGATAGAGTATTATTCTTATTTTAGAGAAGACAAGCTGATCAACGCTTCACAAAGGGAGACATCAATCCAGCTTGTTCAGGTTTTAGGCAAAAAGTATGTATAGTGTCACACACGCACCTTGTATATCACATATTCAACAGATCTCCAATGGGACGTGATGACTGTCTATCTTTTCACCCCTCTGAAACGCTTCAGTCTCTTAACTATATTTACGGTTTACCAGACCAAGCTCTAATTCACTCAAACAAATGGCCTCCGCGTACTCCTCCCTAAGACACAATAATTCAAGTTTAGCATTCTCTCTTCTTCTCTCAAGATTACTACGCATCCTTTCGAGCTCTAACTCCTTCAGCCGAATGAGATTCTCCATAGACAGTTCAACCACAAACTTTGATGAATCAGGACTAGAAGGACCAGGAAGCACCCCCTTATCACTCAAGCCCACTCACAATCACTGAATAACTAAATGAATGAATGACTGAAGAACTGAATGAATATAACACAAAAGAAAACACTGAATGGCTGAATAAATAAAGGGTTAATAAATGCCGAAATCAATAATAATGATAAATTCAACCTAACAAGGCATCCTACGAAACAAACTGGGCTGGCAAACTAATAAGTGGGGGAGCCTGGGGAGCTATGCTCTATGTGCATGTCAGAGTCCCCAGACTCCCCATAAACTAACCAAAACAAATAATACTTACGACCAGCCCAGTAACTGAAATAACGGAAAAATAAGAGCAACAGAACACAAGGGAACACAACTATTCAGGTTGGGTGTTGGGGAGACAATGAGCTGCTGGACACAGCTCCTCTTTATAGCCTGCTATTAATCATGCAACAAGGAACAGCTGACACAGGGTGTGGCATAGCCAGAGTCATCAGGTGATTGACAGGTGTCTCTTTAGACCAGCAGAGGTCAGCAATATCACAGGCACTACAACAGAAATACAGAGTAACATTAATGAACAGAATAGACAGATGATAGAGTATGATAAAATATGGGTAAGGAGAGTGTATAGTGTGCCAGTACACAACACCATGTGTTGATGCCATGTGTGCATATGTGCAAGCACCTAACACCCACCAGGACGGCTTATCACACCTAAATGCCTTATTTGATTTATGCCCAAGATCAAAACTCTCCACTTTACAACCATTACATTGCTTCCATCATCTGCCTCTTTGATTTGCACTCAATCACTAGTATTTCGACCGCTCTTCCTACTACATACCTTTCCTCCGACTGACTTTCATCACTTGATGAATTTGTTCCATAGAGTAATAAAAGGATAGAGACCAAACCAGAGCGTTAGCCCCCCCACCTCAAATTTGAGGTCCGGGATGACGCACGTTACGCTCATGATGTCACTGAACGTCCGTCCACTTCCATGAACGTGCTGCAGTTCCACTTTTCGCAAGGAGGTAGTGGCAGCTACAAGCAACAAGCTGCTCACCACCTTCTACCCACATTCATAATGAGCCAGTGAACTTTCACACCCCTCAGTGAAGCTCTTGTTACACAGTTTGGGAGCCAGGAAGGAGAGTCTTGGACGTGCGATGTGGTCCCAGGTTTTTAGGGAAGGTTCAGACAGCTTTCCTGTGTTACTAGATCAGAGTGAGCGGGAGGGTTTGTAGGGTTGGATCATGCTTTGAAGGTATGGGTGTGCAATGCATTTGGTTGCCGTGTATAGGCCAACATCAATGTTGTGGGCAGCAACCGCGAGTCAATGGAGGGAGCGGAAAAAGGGGGCGGACATGTGAATACCGCAGGTGTGCTACTACATTCTGGATAATTTGGAGCGACTTAAGTGAGCATGACGGGAGGACAGTAAGGAGGGAGTTACAGTAGTCAAGCTTTAAAATGACTGAGGCCTGGATAAAGAGCTGGGCAGACTCCTGAATGAGGAAGGGTCTAATCCTTCAAATGTTATAAAGTGTAAACCTAGCAGCGGGTGAATGCCTGTCTGTGTTCAGCTTGAGGTGGCACTGTGAAATGCACTCTTCAACCTGAGTGGCAGAGGAGGAGGAAGAGAAAACCTCATAGATCTGCTTGTGAGCAGATGAGAGAGCCAGGAGATTTAGTAGAGGGAGAATAGGAATGTACCGTAGCACTTACAGTTAGTTGGACTGACTGACTGACATACCATACTTTACCCAAACGTCACCCACAATTCAGCTGTACTTCATGACCTCTTGAACTAGCTAGAAACACTATGAAAAGGGAAAGAATATATGTGCAGTTCATATGCATGTTTATGTCAGACAGTGTGTGAGAGGATCTTTGGCAAAGTAAATAATTTCAATTTAGGCCTAATGAATCCACAGCGATTTACAGTAAGCATGAACAACATATGGTTATACATCAAATACATAGACATAGTCATCAAGCTTGTTTTCACTGAGAGGGACAGTAGGAGAGCTGCATGAGAGATGGTGGAGAGAGATGGAGAACGTCCGTGTGAACAAGGCTTTGATCAAACATGTTGGGGCGTTACATTGTTACAAGGTGTGTGTATTTCAATGATTGCGAGTGTTGATGGAGAAGCTATTTCTGTCTGTGAATGATTGTGGTTCAATGTATGTATACGGTGCACATACGTGATATTCAATGTGTAAAATAGGAGATGAGACACACACGCACGCAGGCACGCACGCACATGCACGCACGCACGCACCCAATATGTTGGTGTGAAGAGCTACCTACTCCCTGGTGACTCAGTGTGAGACTGATAATGGACTTCAGTCTTCAACATGGAACACTACTCTTGAAAATATCACACTAAAAACATGTTTTGTGTGTGTGTTATGTTTTAGTTTCAGATGTGTTTCTGACAAAACTAACATACAGTGAGACAAACAGTGCTATTTTGAGCTCACGTACAATGGAATGGAAATATGAATTACATGTTATTGAGTGGCACTGTCTCCAATGCATGGCTTTTGAAGATTACGTCATGTGGTAGCCTTTTTGTTTAGAGCCCTTGTGACGTAAATCACACGAGTGTGATTATTATAATACCAGTAAGATGCCCTTAAAGGAAGGAGAGTACTATTTATAGATGGACTTTATGTTTAATGTTTGTTTCGTCTGTCACTGAGCAAATTGGCATTATGCATGTTATGTTATGATATCGAGATGATGTAAGATGATAAAACGGCCCTCACTTCACACGGGTGTGATTTTTTGTTTTAAATTGTATGAAATTACAAAAAAATAATTGCTGGGGAGCCTGCATGGCCACTGCAATATGTTGCCACTGCATGTATGCATAAACTATCCTGCTGTGTCCTGCAGTGGTACAGGAGGATCAATATATTGTTGCTGTCGGGGAGAAACCTTTTATTTAGAGTTGTCCCGGTCCCATCACGTGATTGGAGATCGGCGCCGATCACATGATTTTCAAAAGATCGGAATCGTGACATGTGAGGAAAAGATTGTATAATTCATTATTGTCTGCACGACGGTCCAACCCGTCCCTCTGCTTTAGGTCTGAACTCAGCAGAAATAGCCTGCGTGTGTGTGTGTGTGTGTGTGTGTGTGTGTGTGTGTGTGTGTGTGTGTGTGTCTGTGTGCGCACGTGTTTGCCACCTGTTTAAACATTCAGTGGAGCAGACCAAGATTATTCCCACAATCCCTTTCCTGCTGTCTCTCCCTCTCTGTCACTCAGCTGTCTCCATGTGTCTCTCTACCCTCTCCAAACCCCATCACTGCTATACGTCTTGGCTCTTCAGTCACAAGAGCTTAATTTACCAATCATTAACACATTTTCGCTCTCCAGCTCTCCCCTCTCTCTCTCTCTCTCTCTCTCATCCATCACCTCTTATCCTATCCATGGCTTGTTCCTTTGAGCTTCGCCCAGGTGACTAAAAGAAAGTTACAGTATGTCGTCGTCAGCCTATGAGCCAGCATACATTTTCTGATGTGAGTGCTTGTATGCCAACCGCGTGTGTGTGTGTGTGTGTGTGTGTGTGTGTGTGTGTGCGTGTGTGCGTGTGCGTGTGCGTGCGTGTGTGTGTGTGCGTGCGTGACTAGCTGGTTATTTATAAGCAGCTTGCTAAACAACTAACTAACTCTGAAATGGTTGTGTAACCACAGTGTTGGCTGGGATGAGGTTTTTGACCAGAGAGAATGATCATTATCATTCTAGTTTTGCTAAAACTTTTGTGACTGTATTCATATCATAGCATAACTCCTGCATTCAGTCCAAATAATTACATCTCCTATCCTCCTGCAGTTTTCCTTCTTGTTAAGAACGACAATAAAGACACAGAGAGGGAATCAGTGAAGGATAGAGACAGTGACTCTGACCAGCTGGGGTACATCCACCAACAGTGAATAAAATAGGCTTTGTGTGTGCACGCTAAAATGCCAGCTGGTAAATAAACGAGCCAATATTCTCCGCTACATGCTATATTCTATTTCATACTGCATGATCAGACAGATCATATCTCAATTACACATTTTATTTCATTGGAATTGGCTTAACACAGCAGAACGGAACTCTCCCAAAAAACAAAACAAGCTCACTGCAGAGCAGACAGAAAACAGCAGAGGAACTAACTTGTTTCCTATCCAGAGGAAATAACTTGTTTCCTATCCAGAGAAAATAACTTGTTTCCTATCCCAGCATCTTTAAATAACTTGTTTCCTATCCCGGCATCTTTAAATAACTTGTTTCCTATCCCGCCATCTTTGCTGACATGCTGACAGTGTCAAAAACCTCAGCCCTGGTTTGGTGTGCTGCAAACTGAACTTGTCAACCCAAAAGGTTTCACCGCTCGGTTTGCATGGAAGTTTATATTTAAAGACAGCATGTAGTGGGTACACAGTGGCGCAGTCGGTACACAGTGGCGCAGTCGGTAGCGCTGTCGCCTCACAGCTAGAAGGTCCTGGGTTTGTTTCCCGCTGGGGATGCTGGGGGCGTTTTCTCTCCTAAGTGGGGTTGGCGAAAGGGCCTTTCTGTGTGGAGTTTGCATGTTTTCCCCATGTCGGTATACCCACAAAGAAACATGCAGTAATCCTGGTCTCTAAACGGCCTCCCCCTTGCCAGCCGGGGCGCCTGATGGAGGGGAAACTCTCCCCTGGTGTTAAGAAGCGGCTTGGACTCCTCATGCAAAGAAGGAAGTATGAGGTCAGTCCGTTGCTCTCCCCAGGTTGGCAGAGGGAGTGTAGAGCCCAGGATTACATTAGATAATTGACACTGGGTGATAAAAATGGGTTACAAAATTGTGAGTTAAAATTTAGGAAAAAAAGAAGAAGAAGAAGAAAGACAGCATGTGCTGCATGGATACTGTCTATGGCTTAGGATGTTGCACACCTTTCTGATGGTGCTAATGTTAATGAATGCCATTTTTCCAGGGAACATTCATTTGGACAGATTCACAGCGGTCCATATAGCTTGTTCTAGAAATGTGGAAGGCTGTTAAAGCTGCAATCCGGGAGCGGGCACGGTGGCGCAGTCGGTAGCACTGTCGCCTCACAGCTAGAAGGTCCCGGGTTGGGCGCTGTGGGCGTTGGGGACACATGGGCGCTGGGGATGTGCATCATCAGTGCCCATACCCTAGGCGGGGTTGGCGAAAGGGTTTTGAGTGGAGCTTGCATGTTCTCCCCATGTCCCCTATAGGGTACTGTAGGTACCCTCACAAAAAACATGCAGTAATCCTGCATGGTCTCTATACTGCCTCCCTCCTGGCCAGCCGGGGCGCCTGATGGAAGGGAAGGGAACTAGTTGGAATAACGTGTTCCTTCCATGTGCTATGTCACTAGCCAGGTGGAAGCGGCCTGTTCACTCCTCATGCATGATCTCAGTTCGTGGCTCTCCCCAGGTTGGCAGAGGGAGAGTAGCGCCCATGATTACAGATTAGGCAATTGTCATCGGGTGAAAAAATGGGTTACAAAGATTGTGTGATAAATATTTAGAAAAAAAAAAAGCTGCAAAAAAAAAAAGCTTATTTGAATGAATGAACATTATTTTATCCATTCTGTATGGTAGTATGTTAACACAATATATAACTAGTACTGTACATCTGCAGTGGATAGAGTGTTCGCTTACTCTCAGTAGTGGCTGAAGCTGAGCAGGGATTCTGTCTAGAATGAGCAGTACAAATTATAGGTTTCAAATTCCCAGGTACGACTTAAATCGTACGGCTTTCAGCTTCATAATGTCAACCAAATTCTTCTGAGACCAGCATGCAGCGGAAAATGGAAAGTTGACGGTGAAATATTTTATCCTGAGTGCCGAGAAGACCTTGACATTGACTGGGCATTGTTTGTACTGGAAACAAACCATATTTTATGTCATAATTAGCCACATTACAGTCGATGGCTACTGCCGGTGTTATCTTATAATTAGGCATGCGTTGACTGACATTTCTCTGGAGAGCTTAATAGTTAATTACGTTATTCCCACTCCACTCCATGCTTTTTCTCCCATGAGTCTCTCTTTCAGTATTCCTCTTTCTTTCATCTAAGTTTGTTTGCTCTCTCTCTCTCTCTCTCTCTCTCTCTCTCCTCTGACACCTATGATTCGAGTTGTCTAATGCCACTAATATGGGATGTATGAACCCACTTATTTGTCTTCTGTTTACACTCTCCATCCATCTCTATGGGTTATTTTCCTCTTGCCCCGCTTCTCCTTCTATCCCCAGGTGACCTCTCTTTCACATCCTCCAAGATTTATTTGCCTCCATTCTGTATTCTCTCCCTCTCTTTTTCTTCTCGTCCCATCTGCGTTACAAACATAAGAATAAATGAATGTCTTCCTTCATCTCCACACTGCTGTCCCCTCCATTTCATCAGCCTCCCTCATTCTGCCTTTCTTTCTAGTTTCTTCTCTCTCTCCCACATTCAATCATCCCCCCCCCCCCCCCCCCCCCCCTCTCTCTCTCTCTCTCTCTCTCTCTCTCTCTCTCTCTCTCAGTAGTGAGACTTACATTATGGTGTATTGAATGGGTTTTCATTTTCTAACATAATGGGAGGGAGGGGGACATTATTATTATTTCGGCTCCAGCCAGAAGTACAAAGGAAGGATTGATGTTGTGCTGTGAGTCCAGTCTCAGTGCCTCTGTGTTTTTCGTTTTGTTTCTGCTTTTATCCAGAAGTCTCTCTCTCTCTCTCTCTCTCTCTCTCTCTCTCTCTTTCTCTCTCGCTCTCTTTCTCTCTCGGTGTTCTCAGTGAAGGTGGTGTTGAAAAGATTCTAATGCAAATGTCTGTTTCATCTAATTTGATGCCAGAAGCCGATATTGACATTATTTACCAAAAAATCTACAAGCAACATTCACACAAAATCAAATCAAATAAATAATATATATAATTAATATTAATATTGACTGATTATAATATTGATAATTATCTCATGGAAATTTTCACACAGACGTTGCAGAAGCTGCTTGACAGCTCAGCAGAATGAGTAGTGAGGCTGCTTAAGTAGGACAGCTCAGCATGGAGAATGAGTAGTGAGAAAACAGGAAGGAGAGGAATTGTCGCCTCGATTTTGCTTATTCCTTCTAAATCTCTAAGCTCCAACAGCGAATCTCAACAGCGAATCTCTTAGTTACATCAACATTGTTATTCACAGTAGTTGGTTTGTGCCTAACTATTACAATTACACGGTTCGCCGAGTACTTTTGCTTGCGCACACACACACACACACACACACACACACACACACACACACACACACACACACACACACACACGCACGCCTGGCTTGCACACACGCACACGCAGGCCTGGAAGCCACGATCTCTCTCTCTCGCCACGCCACGCACACACACACACACACACAGGAATAGCCATGCAGGCTATACACTCTGTCTTTCTCCGCACGCGATCGCATTGCTGGCGAAACTATCTCTCCGCCGCGCATTGGTGCTGCTGAAAAGAAAACGAGTTGGAACACAACGCATGCATTCTCCCTTATCCAGTAACATTTTTCTTAAATGAGCAATCCTACCACAGCCTGATCAAAACGAGGCACGGAGGCAGTATTAATTCACAGAACACTGCATTGCTGCTGCTGAAGGATAAAGTCGCTTCATGATTGAAGATTGATGAGTGATAGATCTGTGTGTTGTCTAAAAATATACTCTCCCATCCGTCCGAAACAACAAGCACCCCAATTCTGATCACTAGATACGCTGTTTCACCCTTCTGAGCAGCGTACACCCACTGCGCAAAGAACGTTAAAGGCTCCCGCGGCCCCGCCCGCCCTGTGCTCACTACGCAGACTACGCAGGCTGCACTTAGGAAGAGTACGAGGCAGCTGATTTATTCTTTAATGTATGCCGGTGTCGGCGTGTCGCGTGGCAAATATAACTAATCTACAAGCTCACAAGTCACAACCTTTGAGTAAGGTCACAACGCGTCGCTTACCCATGGCACCGTCTCGCAAAAACTAATAATAATAACTAGGGCCGGGACTTTAACACGTTAATCGAGATTAATTAACTACAGAAAAAATTATCGCGATTAACTACAGATAAATTAATCGCACCTTTTTGTTTCCCCCATAATAAAGTTGTTTTTATTTGTTTTCTCATGCCCAGCCATGTAAAGCACATTGAGTATTCATATACACACTGAGACACTTTATATAGGCACTTGCTGCCTATATATATCACCTGCCTATATATCACTGTTGGAATCTAACGCATTTTTCTATTGAGTTGTGTGCACTGGAAATAATAAAAAGTCCCCCCATTCTGTGTTGCCTATAGAACTGAAGGTCTGAAAAAAACAGTAACATTATGAAGTACATTTTTATTTTGTGATGTCACTGAGATGTACATAATGTTTTTTTTCATACCTCCAGTTCTAGCCAACACAGAATGGGGGGGACTTTATTATATCCACACAACACCTCTAAGGTATATTAATGACAGTAAAATGTTGAAAATGAGTGGAATCCCGTAGTCACTATTCACTGGGATACCAAAAACATTTGAAAAAAAAGGTTTCTCACTGTTCTCGGGTTAAATATTGATATGCGATTAAAATGCCATTAATCGAGATTAATTAACTACAAAGTCTCTGATGAATTAGATTAATTTTTTTAATCGAGTCCCAGCTCTAATAATAACTAAAAAATATTTTGTATTATTATTTTTAATTCTAACCTTAATTTTATATATTCGGTTATTCATAATTTTTTTGAATTTGAAAATATATTCGGATATAGAATATTCGTTGCCAGCACTAATACAGTGGTGTCCGTTCGTCTGTACCAGGCTGACTTCTATAGGTTTTGAAAGGTACCTTTCATTTTTTTATTCTTTATTTACCCAGGGAAGTAGCTGAGCACAGGTGCTCATTTTCAGCAACGCCCTGCACATCGAAACACACACACACACACACACACACACACACACACACACACACACACACACACACACACACACACACACGCACACAATGTCATGTCAAAGGTACCTCTGGACGCCACACCTCTGATGGGTAGGGTTTAGTCTTAAGGGGTGTGTTTCTTTCACCCACTGTGTAATACAATAAATGGACGGTAGGTGGCAGTAGTACAGAGGCCAGCGGCAGCGAAATTCTAGTATACAAATATATAATAAACTTCTGCCTTCCGTGCCTCAATGAACTATCGCTACGTTTGATGTGTGTGTGTGTGTGTGTGTGTGTGTGTGTGTGTGTGTGTGTGTGTGTGTGTGTGTGTGTGTGTGTGTGTGTGTGTGTGTGTGTGTGTGTGTGTGCGCGTCTAACGATATGTCTACCATTGTAGACTTGTGTGTTCATGTACTGTTGTCCTCGTCACACTCTACATTTGCCAGAGGGTCTCGAATATCAGCCTCTCCTCTAGTAGTCTACTCTATAGTGTGGTTCAGAACCTTGGAGAGCACTACTGTGAGGGTACAATCAGCACCATGGACAGCTCAGCAGAACTACACTGGTCAATTCTGTCCAGTAATGTCAAGCAGCTGTATGCTGAACATAGATTTGAGCATTACTTGACACTCTCTGTCTGTCTGTCTCACTCCCCCGCTCTACTCTCCTATCCACATCCTATCTTCTCTCCTCTACCCACCTCTCCTCTCTGCATCCTCGCCTCTCCTCTCCTCATCCTTATCATTCGATTATCCTCTGCTCCACTCATCCACCCATCTCCTTTTATATACTCACACTCCTGCTCTTCTCTCTGCCTTACCTCTCTTCACCATTATTTTGCATCAACTCTCTCTCTCTCTCTCTCTCTCTCTCTCTCTCTCTCTCTCACACACACACACACACACGCACACACACACACAAAGACACGCACGCACGCACGTGCACACACACACACACACACACACACACACACACACACACACACACACACACACACACACTACTCAGACACCTGACCCCTCCCCCTCCCCACCTCTGCATCCAAATAAGCTACCACCACTATGGTTCTCTAATATCCGCTTGTAGTGAGAAAAATACCTACCTTTTATCTACCTTTTCCTAGCTCTTGTCTGTCTGAGAGCACCATAACAGCAGGAATAAATTAATGTGACACAGGACACAGCATCTAACTGTCAGAGCTTGGAGACCAAATTGTATGAGTTGTATTGTATTAACATACAGATTAAACAAAATAAAATTTAGGTCACTATAATGCAGCTTTAAGTTCACTACTGCTACAGTTTGTTTCGCTTGACCAGACATTTGCTTTGCATATGATGTATATTGGAACTACAATTCACATTAATATAGCTTAAATAACTGTTCTAAGTTGTCTCTGTTCAAATGAGAGAACAAACATGTTTATACAGGATCCATGGGCATTGGGCAGGAGGGACTTTTAGTATAGACCCTAAAGATCTGGCTTGCTGATAGCAGCTGTAGATCAAGCCCCTACTGTGCTCCTGTCGTCCTTCCTGGGGACCATACCTTATTTGGACATGCATGGTCCACTTTAGACTTCAGGGGGGTGGGGAACCTAAGTCCACCTTTACATCTGTTGTCTTTGATGTTCCTGTATAAAGAGCTTACTGTTAATGTCTATGTGTGTGTTAGGCCCAGACAAGCCGTGAGGCTGGCTGTGTGCATGCATGGAGCTCTGCTCCATGGCTGTGAATGCTGTATTTTACACTCTTTGCAATAAAATGGACTTCGAAACTTTCATCTGCGTGCACCGTCGTCAGTCTCTCTTAAGTTGTTGGTAGGAAATATTC
The DNA here is from genome assembly GCF_963924005.1 of Protomyctophum bolini. NCBI lineage: Eukaryota > Metazoa > Chordata > Actinopteri > Myctophiformes > Myctophidae > Protomyctophum > Protomyctophum bolini. The sequence continues at coordinate 24,274,846 of NC_137870.1, read as the reverse complement.
ATCACAGACTTGACTATTTTAGCTTCTGCAGTTTATGAATGGTGGTCGATTACAGTTGCAAGCGTTTCTCAGTGAGAAGTCTGTAGCCTCACGGTGGCCAGAAAAGTCTGCTATGTCTTTCACGTGGTCACAGACACTGAACAGTGTCAATAGAAGAATGTATATGAATATGTTTGTGTTTGCAAAAGTCAATGTGTTATAGGACACTTACATTAAACGTTCCCCGCTGCATGGTAAATTACATTTTATGATAGTTCCTAAAACACACGCACACACAAACATTATTTACACTATAAAGAGATAAATGGTGTGGCGAGCTTATGAGGGTAGACAGGCTGTCTGTATAATTAGGAGGTCATCGGTTCGCCCCCTTGCTGCCCGGTCTAGTTTTGAAGTGTCCTTGAGCTACATTAAAGGGGTATATGACTCCCTATAGACTCATGATGTAGTTTGTTGCCAGTCTGCAAGCACAGACAGCAGTCAACAGAGTTTAATGTTGAGTTTAATGTGATTAGCTGCAGCTGTGTTGCTTATATCAGGCAGTATAAGGGCAGTCTTATATGCACTGCCTTGTTTTTGCCCTGCCAAACTGAGAGAGAAAAAACAAATCAGCCTAGGTTTTTCATACCTCTTTAAACCCTGTCTGCACCGCTCTGAGTGCTCGTAATGACCATCTGAGCAGCAATCAGGCTGGTTGAGGCTGAAACAGAGTTCTGCCTAAAGGTCCTTTCAGACGGGCAGCGACTGACGTGCTTAGTCATTCATTTTCAATGAGAAGCGTGCATTTATTTTGGACGCGTGGAGAAGTTACGGGGCGGTCCCGTGAAATGTGTCACGCTCGTGCTCGGTTCATGCACACGCCCGTGGCTGACTAGACCTGGATTGTGTTGAGCTTTTCTTTTACGCTACGCATCCCTCATGAGCAGACCTGGAGCAGACCTGTCATTGATCCAGCCTGCGTCCCCCGCTCCCCGTGCCTTAAATGTACATACATACTCTCTATTAGTCTACACTCCTGTAATATGCACTCTGTAAGCAGTAGGGAACAAAATGCAGTACACACACACACACACACACACACACACACACACACACACACACACACACACACACACACCCCTCACCCGTATACGGAGTTTCAGTCACCTATTATTGATTATCATCCATTTAACAAATTGTGGGATCGATAATGACGCATCCTGCCTTAGCCTCCCCTAACCCTCCGGAGACTGTCGGCATTCATTACACTTCCGCGCTGTGGTGGTTCTTCTCTTCTCAGGCTAGCGATTTATTGGTGGATTGAACGCTGGTTCCCAACTCATTTTCTCCGAACTCCCACTGATCGCCATTATCGACGGTTTGTTCAGCATCCTGTGAGATCATTGAAAGCCACTGAGCACAAAGGTTAATCTGTTTTGGACCGCTCCTGTAACAGTGCATGCACATGCTGTGCTTGAATACGTTCCTGTTGCGTCGCAGACTCCTATGCATTATGCATGTCAACAATTGCCAGAGAGACTTTGCAATGGTACGTTTCAAACAGACCACTGATACATTGCATCTCAACGCTTCAAGGCATCATGGTTAATTGGTTATTATAGCCTATAGTTAAAGCAGCACTATGTAACTTTTATTTTTATTGCGACTGTAGGTCGCAGATTACTATGAAAATCTGCAAAACCTATCCGTCCCTCAGTCAGGTCACACCTCTATATATGGTTGTCAGTCCATCACGCCTCGTGACACGTCACACCACCATATATGACCGTCAGTCCATCACGCCTCGTGACACGGTCCATATATGGCCATCTCCATAATATAAAAGGCGCTCTGATCTTCTAAATGCAGTCACATAATGTACAAAGGCAGTGCCTACAGTAGTTCTTTTTTAAAGGCCCCTATAGGTTGAATGCTACTTCACTCATCATGATTCAATCTCACTTCATGTTCAAAAGCACTACAAACGTAATTCTTCTGGAGGGTTTGGTGGGTTATTACTGTAAGCGGGAAATATTTCCACTTACTATAATAACTCTTGACATCTAAACCCGGTTCTCACATGTTCTGAAATAGCACATGTATATGCTGTGTATCGACATAGAATTGGCAGACGGCACAGATGTATAACATGCGTGGGCATGTGGATTTAGACAGTCAGCCAGACTGTCTTTTTCCACTGACGTCTAATAGGGAATGATAAACCAGGCTGAGGAATAAAACTGACACTTATTTAGTTATTTGACAGTTTCACCTGGTTGAGAATACAGTAGAAGATGACATGAGCTAATTGACCTCTCAGTGTTACTGTACTATTCGTGAAAAATCCTCAAGAGTCTCTTGCACTACACCTGAATACAATCTTTGTGACACGTGCGTTGGTTGAGTAGACATGCATGCGCATGCACGCAAACTCTCTCTCTCTCTCTCTCACACACACACACACTATACGGACACTCTTCACTTGTTCAATAGAGATTTAAAAGGGAACATTTTTCTGTCAACGATCGTCAAACTCATGAAGAAGGTCCTTGACCAAAAGATTGCCTATAAAATCTAAAAGTGTGTGTGCGTTGCGTGTGTGTGTGTGTGTGTGTGTGTGTGTGTGTGTGTGTGTGTGTGTGTGTGCGTGTGCGTGTGCGAGTTTGCGTGCATGTGCACATGCTTGTCTACAGTATGTGTACGTGCGTGTGTGTGCCCAGCATGTGTGCACTCGTGCTAAAATAGCACACCATGCACGCAATATATCATTTCAGCATCGAGATGCAATGTAGACAACACATGTGCAGCTGTGGCATTACAATGTTGTACACATGTTATACAGTACAAAAGTGGCATTACAATGTACACGTGTACAACAGTGGCATTACAATGTACATGTGTACAACAGTAGCATTACAATGTACATGTGTACAACAGTGGCATTACAATGTACATGTGTACAACAGTGGCATTACAATGTATACAATACAAGAGTCATGTTGCAAAGGACAGCTAAGGCAAATTGAGCCAGTCAGTATGACACACTTTTACTTATAGAACATTTTCATAACTCTGGGAGAAGTACCGTTGGAAGAAGGCGTGCTCAACTCAGGGGGAGTCTTGAGGAATAGTTTCTTACAATATAGCTGGGTGTAGATTCTTAAATATATAGCCTATAAAGGAAGGAACATCCACACTCACTTGAGTAGTTTTTGTATTAACTTGGTTTATTATAACAAGCACAGTCCAACAACAGTCTATCTAATAAACCGAGCACAGTGCAACAACAGTCTATTTAATAAACCGAGCACAGTGCAACAACAGTATCTAATAAACCGAGCACAGTGCAACAACAGTATCTAATAAACCGAGCACAGTGCAACAACTGTATCTAATAAACCGAGCACAGTGCAACAACAGTCTATCTAGAGAAACGGACACGTTTTGGCACGTCAGCCTTCCTCAGCGTTTCAAACAGTACAGTCCATCAGATTAATGATATACTGTATAATGACTTATTGGTAACTGGTCTTGTTCACACAAATCTCTGTTCATATACTGTAGTCAACCAGACACAATGTCAGAACATTATTGTGATTGGATTTCACCCTCTAAAATCACCCTATAGCCATTGCAAAAGGTGCTATTATAGTTTATATAATATATTATTTACATACATGGTGAAGTGATGAATTGCTACTGACATGCCATGGCTGCCTGCTACTGGCACATATCTCATATTTGATGAAGGCATACAGTGGACCCATGCTATCTCCCTCGCCCTCCATGGACACACTCCCCCCTCATCCATCTTTCCACTGTTTCTCCACTCTCCTGGAGCAGTTTAACTACCTTTGATTTAGAACCTCTTCACTGCAGTCTACTTTCTGATTCATCTCTCTCTCTCTCTCTCTCTGTGTGTGTGTGTGTGTGTGTGTGTGTGTGTGTGTGTGTGTGTGGACCACCCATCTAGTAGAATAGAAGTAGGTGGTTTGACGGATGAGTCCTGAGCAGTTACAGAACCCAGCCCACATTGACAGCACTGAACCCATTTACTGCTCCTCTCTACCTCTCTGTGTGTCCTTGTAAGCTCCTCTATTGTTTCTCTACCTCTCTGTGTGTCCTTGTAAGCTCCTCTATTGTTTCGTCCTGAACCTTTCATTGACCCTTATTCGCAGACGACACTTGTTATTGTATGACCTTCTCCAACAAACTGAATCATATGTCCCTGAAGCTCATTTTGAAGCTATAGCTAGCTAGCCATGCTTGTTGGTTGTGGAACCATTGAAACAGAAGACGGCTTGACAGTAACAGTAGCATAGCAATTGACAGTTACACTAGAGGTTTTCATAACAGACGTACACCCCAGGTAAAGTGCAGGTAGGCCTTTCAATTTATAGTTACTACTTTATACTGGCTTTCCGATTAGCATATTATTGTGTTGCTTGCTAGTATAGGACCCGATTGAGCGACAGACTGAGTGACTTCCGGTTTAAGATGGCCGGTCACAGGACCCGCGATTTGTTTTTTGTAGTTTTTGTGTGGCAAGGGCTACAGAGCTACCCGAAAACATGCCGGCAGGAAATGTGTTTTACTTTTAATACAGAGGAAGAGTCAGGGAGCTGCTATTGTGTATTTATATTTTGGCTCACTGGAAAGACTCAGCTACACTAGGAATATAACCGTAATTAGTATACATGGTAACACCTGTGTTTACCCTACCAATTACTGTCAACATGGCTGCTGTGGGGGTGGGGTCTATAACATTCAATTTTTTGATCCAGGACTCTTAATTAGTCCAAACCACAATACCACTGTTGTTGAGTTCCAATTGTCATATAGTCATTAAATCCATTCCATGCCATACACTCATTTACATTTGAATTCCTAAATACATTTTCACCATACAATAATGAGATATTGAGTTACAGATGCAATATGCAAAGTTCCATGTCTCTGTGTTGTTGATCTGCTGACGATGCAGTGCATTATTGAGCCATTATGGCGACTAGAGTGACATACAGTACTGGCATAACAATAGCTCTGCAATTACTCCACGTTTACGGCCAAACAAATAAAACTTAATTTGTCCTTAGCCCAGATTCATGGAGCATATGCAGTGATTATAATATGCCATATAAACCTTCAATGCAAGGACGCACCATAATTAAAATCCAAGAATCTTTATGTAACAACTGTTTGCACTGGTGGGAGGGATGGCTCCAGGCAGGGAGGGTTACTTTGGGTGGAGGACTATGCCCGGCTATAGACACTCTGGAGGGGCTTAGTGAGGAGAAAAGCTCCCTTCTGCAGCATGGAACTGCCTGAAGGGGGGGGGGTGTGTGTGTGTGTGTGTGTGTGTGTGTGTGTGTGTGTGTGTGTGTGTGTGTGTGTGTGTGTGTGTGTGTGTGTGTGTGTGTGTGTGTGTGTGTGTGTGTGTGTGTGTGTGTGTGTGTGTGTGTGTGTGTGTGTGTGTGTGTGTGTGTGTGTGTGTGTGTGTGTGTGTGTGTGTGTGTGTGTGTGTGTGTGTGTGTGTGTGTGTGTGTGTGTGGGAACAGCAAACGATGGGGGAGAGAGACTCAGCTCTGACCATCTGCTAGACTGCACAGCTCTGCCAACACATGCACCCATACATTCACTCACTCACGCGTACACACACACTAAATAGAGTAGGCTATACTATGCACACGCACACACCTCATACACTTTTGCATGTGATTTCACAGTGATTTCACACTTGCTTACCATGCGATACATGATAAATGGTAAATAGTGCATTTATATAGCTGCACTTTTATCCAAAGCGCTTAACATAGATTGTGCATTACATTCACCCATTCACATTCATACTCTGATGGCGGAGATGCTCTGAAGGCATGCACCGACCTGCACATCGGGGCAATTAGGTGTTCTGAGTCTTGGTCAAAGATACATCAACACTAACTCTGGGGGAGCCCGGGTTCGAACTGGGAATCTCTCGGTTCCCATCCGGCCTAAGCCACTGCCGTCCCTAAAAGCCCTTTAAAAATGTATATTATCAGCCCGAGTTCAATTGTAACATCTGCCCCTGTCACGGTTTGTCTCCCCCTCAGTCTATGTCTCCACCCTCATATTCCATTCCATCACACTGCAGTCGCATTTACACACCTGTCTCCAACTCTCATCAGCCCAGCAGTGCCATGCCCATTACAAACCTGTGAACACTTTTCCTATCAACCTATATATCCCTATAAAACTGGACTCATTGCAAACACATGTTGGTCCTCCGGGGTTACTGGTTCCAGCTGGTTCCAGCGGGGGCAGTGGCGAACACGGTAAAGAAGAAAATACGGAAATGTTTTTTTCCAAAACCAGCAAAGAAGTCAGCATTATGTTCCTATACAATTATTGTTTTGAACACCATAACGTGGTTAATAATTGTTTATGTGGAATGCACATGACATGAAAATTAAGGGAATAACGCTACTCACGCCAATAAGTAATATTGCGTGGACATGTCCGCGTTCAGCTACAAACAGTGGCTTAGTATTGAAACTAATTTAACGGCTGGAGGACTGGAACAATGAATGGAAAACAGAAAAATACCCAATGACTTACTGTTTGTCACGGTCACATATTTTGATTATCATTAGCAATTTTAATATGGAACCCCAGACTCCAGTACCTCACCTAAATCTTTCAGCAGATGAGCGGTGGCATTTGTTACATTTTAGTAGTAGTAAGTAGTAGTAGTAGTAAGACAAGCAGTAGTAAGACAAGCTTGTGACTAAAAAATAACAAAATTGGATCCACTGGAACGCTTTTGGACAAGGTCAAGGTTTCCACCCAACAGGCTTTCTGTGTTCCATTAGTTGTGGTAGCAGGCAGCGAGAATAGTCTACAGTACATCTCTAACTGCATCGGCTGATATATATAGCATATATTGGTTGTTTTAAAACGCGCTCTATAAATAAAGTTTGATTTGATTTGATTTGATTTGATATAATAAAATCCACTGTCATTGTGACAATATTTGAGCCTAATGGGCTTCGGTAGTCGTGCTTAAGCTTTAATCACGTTCCATTAAGCCCTGCTGAATATTCAGAGGTGTGCACTAAGTAAGGGATTATATCTGGCTAGGTGGTCATTGTCGGGAGATAATTCACCGACAGGGAGTTTAAAAGTTATTCACCCTGAAGGTGAATTATATCCCGACAATGACCACCTAGCCAGATATAATCCCGCTTATTACATGGCTACCTAACATAAATTAATAAATTGACCCAAAACACAACAAAAAAAGTATCCCTTAAGTGTTGCGCACTCACACTGGCTGCGTCTGCCCAGCTGCAGGGCTGGAGCACTGTCGGAAAACAAGGAAGTGAGTTGATCAAATAGAATCCATTTTCGGGTACGGCTTCATCTATTTCTCGCTCAAATGTTTTCAAAAACATTTTTGAGAACAATGTTTAGCTGTAAATGACACTGTGTGTGTGTGTGTGTGTGTGTGTGTGTGTGTGTGTGTGTGTGTGTGTGTGTGTGTGTGTGTGTGTGTGTGTGTGTTGACATGGCTGTCATATTGGAAACAGCAGTAAATCAAGCGGCTGCAGCCAGGTGCTCCGAGGGTTTGATTAGGTAGCGGTCTGTTATAGATTGGAGCGGTCATTATCCTGAAATAACATGCAGACAGATGAATTCATCGATTGCCCAATCAGAATCAAGCATTCAACCAAGCCATGTAATAATGTACGGTATGCAGTATAGAACAGGCACACTGATGTGCACGTTTCATTCCTTTTCTTCAAGATAATTTTGTGTTTTATTAGGTTTTGCACTCAAAGTATGAAAATGGAATGTGTTTAAAAGTTAAGCATTTAACCAATGCTGCTCCCCAGAAAGTCTCGTGATGACCAGAACAAGCATGAAACACCCTTTAAGGAGAATCTGAGCCATGACAATTGGCTACATATTTTCATATACGACTATTGTTGGCCAATAAATTAAGAATATTTTATTTCTTCGTTGACAGTGGAGTATATTTTGTATTTTTAAATTATGCAATTGAGTTGTAAATAACCCGTTCCAAAGGCCCATGGTCGTGGAACTCATTTAACACATAAATATAAATAACCATGTGAAACTTCAATTACAGGAAGTGGAAAATGAAAAAGGGGCCAAATTGCAATTTTGCGGCTCTTCTGCTGCGGCATAAACATAAATATTCAACAGATTAAGCCGACATGAACACTGAGGCAATCTCAGCTAATGCAACCAGTAAAAATACAGCGTGTGGATATTTGTCTACATTTGTCCACTATGGTGGCTTAATGGACTTGGGTTTTAAGTAGGAAATGCTACATGGCCTTTCATTTGCTCTTGGGGGTCAGTAATGAGGTGCATATTTACAGTTTATACGTGCACATATACAGTATGTTGCATACTTAGATGATCGTATCCAGGGCCTGGAACTGCAGAAACAACCAATTGCTGCCTGTCTTTTCTGAAACCAATCACATTATCATCATCATGTTCAGCTATACAGTCCATTCCCTGATCTGAGGATTGCAACAAAAAGTAGAGACGTGGCATTATTGTCTCTCCTTCTCTAACAAAGTAACGTGGATTTATACTTAAAATAGTTGATCTATACAAGTTCGCGGCATACCTGTATTGTGCTGCAACACTTTTAGATCTGCATGTTCATGACCAAACTTTGTCATGAAAATGTGGTCTCACTTCCTTCCTGGACTACAAGTCACACCTCCATGCAGCCTCCCTCCTCCCCACAAGGATGTGAAGAGGGGACCAAATGCACCATTCTTTTTCTGGCTATAGGGTGCAAAGTGTGCTATGTTGCTTTTATCTACTACAAATAATATTAACATTGAGGGACTGCCGTTTCTTCCAACGGTGAAATCCATCCATCCATCCATCTAAAACCTCCAGGAGGCATGCTTACAAGATGCCCCAACCACCTCAACTGACTCTTTTTACATAAAGTAGAAGCGGCTCTACTCAGAGTCCCTCGCGGATGACTGAGCTTCCCACCAGCCACCCCTCTGAGAAAACCCATTTCAGCAGCTTGTATCCGCAATCTTTTTTTTCACCCACATAACTCGAGAGCTTTGCCTTATCGCTCAGCTCTCTTTTCGTCACAAAAATGCAGCGAACGCAATGCTGCTCCTGTTGCTCTTCTGAAAATCAGTTGATGATCTCACGCTCCATCCTCCACTCGCTCAAGAACAAGACCTTGAGATACTTTAACTCCAAGTTAGTACCAAGTACCAAGCCCCCAGAACCACAGTAGGACAGCCAAACGGACGTCGCCTGGTGGTCAAGTCCGAGAATGCAATACTTCCCCATTTAATCAACTACTGTGCATGCTTAGGTGAAACGCGTGAGTGATTAGTCACATATAAATTATGACTCTTTTTGATACAGAGACAGTCATGGCGGCAAGACTGTTGAGGAGACAGGAAAGGAGAGAAACTATTTTTTATTTTCTTTAATTCAAAATGAGTTAATAGCACAGGCAGACTCTTCACATACTAGAGCATATCTGAAATAAATGTCAGAGTTGAAATTGACATGTAAATATGCTTTCTCAACACACTGTTTTCTGCAAGACATTAATTACTATATAAGCCATATGTCCAAAACTGGTGGGTCAAACTGAACAAATATGTCAATTTGAATATTTTCCAATATAAACTTTTCCAAATAATTTGCAGAAAGGTCTATTCACCTCTGGTGTCAAAGCAGTGAATACGCTTTCAGATGCATGCTTTGATTCAGCACCCTGCGAGTGTCCTTGAGTGGCTGGGTCTGCTTACCTAACGAGCTTCAAAAGGATGTTTTTTTTTCTGGCCGACACTGCCTTAATTCCTCCATAGTAGAGGTTGTTCTCCATTGAAGAGATTCGATACGGTGACCTCGGAAAAGCTGCTCAAAGTAGTCCAAACTTGCTTTCGCGGCATGGCCTGCATAAAGTGATTAACTGTGCTGTGGTATAGAGTGGGAGGCCAGGAAGTCGGTATGAAAACAGCAAAATAGACTACTTACTTAGAGCCTGTGTGTGGCTGCATGACTCACCCGCTGTATGGGTAAAGAACGGTGTGTGTGTGTGTGTGTGTGTGTGTGTGTGTGTGTGTGTGTGTGTGTGTGTGTGTGTGTGTGTGTGTGTGTGTGTGTGTGTGTGTGTGTGTGTGTGTGTGTGTGTGTGTGTGTGTGTGTGTGTGTGTGTGTGTGTGTGTGTGTGTGTGTGTGTGTGTGTGTGTGTGTGTGTGTGTGTGTGTGTGTGTGTGTGTGTGTGTGTGTGTGTGTGTGTGTGTGCACATGTATGTTTGTGTGTGTTTTTTTATTTGTGACAGCTCATGCAAGTATGTGCAGTGACAGAGGACCCGCTGGAGTGATGTGGGAAGTTGGCCGGATCCTTATAGGGCCTTATAGGTTTGCAACAAAGTAGCATCAATAAATACACGCATTTGCACAGATAATGACAATGCAGCATACAATTTAGAATTTGGAATTCCATCTTCTCCGGGACACTCAAGTAGAATAGACTACATAAATATAATGTTGCATCAGTAAAATATACACAATATATGCATAATGGGTGTGTATTGTGAAGTAGGATAAACCGCAAATATCAAAGCTAGCATCGGTCTAAACAGCCTGCTGTCTAAATGACATTCAGCATTTGTATTGAAGTATGGTAATATAGGCATTATATCTATGTGATTTATATTACATATGCGAACAATACTGCATAGTATAACTAACATCTTTAAAAATAAAGTCATCATCATCTCATTCTGGCCAATCACAATTTGCATACTCACTTTTGTCTTCAATGTTTGTCTTTACACACTTCTGTCTTCAATGTTTGTGTTTACACAAACCCTCAAAGCTGGACATAGGAGGGGCTAGCGCCCCTACAAACAAGACAAGGCAAGCAATTAATGAAAAACATGATTAAAACAGGCGATGAAGGAAGGAAACAAAAATACAACACCCGTTGGTGGCGGTATTAAACAGATTGCATAAGGACGACGACATGTTCACATACAGAGTTTTTCCCCCAGCTTATTTCTTTCTCCGTATATGGAACCCACAGCGGGATCCAGCCGCAGGGCGCTGCTCTTTAGAAGCAGGGGGGGGGGGGCTGCCAGCCACTTCGTGCATAGACCATATGGTGACCGTGAGCACGAGTCTGACCCCCGTCTTGTCTCGCGTGACTCTCCTCACTCTCCCACATTCGTTTTCCAGTATCGGACATATGCCTGAGATAAAGCATTAAAATGACCAAAAAGGAAAATAAAGAGGGGACCACTTTCAAATGTCAACATTGGAAACCTCTTTCTGATGAACTCATGTTTGCTTTTTAATCAGCTAACCAATTTCAATGATTGGAGTTGGACAGACAGACAGACAGACAGACAGACAGACAGACAGACAGACAGACAGACAGACAGACAGACAGACAGTAACGGGATAACACAGGATAGGTACTGTAGATACATGGTTCCCACTTCCCACACATTTTTTCCAATGTGTTTTTTCCAAATATAACCCTTCCAAAACTTTTCCAGAATACTTAACCCAATTTCCAGACCTATATGACAATCATTCAGTGCAATAATTAGTCTCTTACTATACTTGCAATGCCAAAGACATGCAGTGTAGCAAAAATAAAGCATAGAATGGTATAATATATATGGTATAATTCCTGGTATAATTCCATTCCAAATTTCATGCCAAATGTTTGCGTGGGTTGTCGCCTCGCCGTAGTACAAGAAGCACCAGTATAGGACTTGGCCTTATACAGTAGGTGTGAAATACATGCTGACACCGGCAGTCTGTTGAGCAGCCTTACAGTTTCACATTGGCTGACCAGCGCCAATTCCCCCATGTTCCCAACATCAAATGTTTTTATGTTGCAGCCAGCTCGATTTGGGTCCACTTCTGACTTTATTGTAAGCCACAAATGATTTAAAGCTCATTTCCCAGGCCTTGTGGGTACTATAGTTCAACTGATATATTATAACTATGACACACGTGTTGCTCTCAGGGGTTGGGTTGCACTGCACAGGTTGGTCTCATGTGACAAAGGAATAGATCTACAAGCACGTTGTGAGCTTGTAGATCTGTTGTTTGTGTCACGTTCTGTGTTCTGCTGCAATCACACAGCCAGTTCAGCGAAAAACTATGTTACATATTTGGTGTAATGTTAAATAAGTTTTAACATAACAGTATTATGCATATTGTGCAATCTATCACTATTAAATATGCAGTATGCATGTGTTGTCCCCATACTGTCGACCACACACTCATTAGCCAGACATATTTGACATCCACAGTCTCTCCTCCACTGAATACAGATTGTTGTTGTAGACACTTGAACTGCAGCTAACTGTAAGCCTGACAAACTGTAGTGCTGAAATTGTGTGCGTGTTTGCGTGTGTGTGTGTGTGTGTGTGTGTGTGTGTCTGTGTGCGTTTATGCATGCGTGTGCACATATGCATGAGCGATGAATTCCAATCTGTTTATTAGTGCCAGTTCTGTGAGAGACTTTATCAAACGCTGCTATTCCGAGGAAGACAGGGTAATAATTAGGTGAAATGTATTGGCTTTTGAAGAGCATGCCCATTCCTGCGGTTAAAATGAAACCGTCAGGCCATCTTTTTCTTTGCATCTGTCTATTTCCCTAATATCCCTATTATCCCTCTCTTCCTCTCTCCCTCCCTCTCTCCTTCCCTCCATCCCTCCCTCCCTCCCTCCCTGCTGTGCCTGCGTTGGTGCGTGTGTGCGTGCGTGCGTGAGTCCGTGTGTGCGTGCGTGCGTCTTTTGAGCAGTGGCAGGCCCAAGGGGGGCTCATACATTATTGCATACATTCAATTAGGCCATTTACTGAAGATAAGCATCTCTCTCTCTCTCTCTCTCTCTCTCAGCACTGGGTTTTCTAAGCGTCCACAAAATTAGACACAGGCAGTGGTGATGTTGTTTGAACACAAGAAAGCACTTCACAAAGATACAGAGTCTACTGGTTTCTGCCAGTTCCTATCTATCATCTATTGCCGACTAGTTTCAGCTCAATGCAGGCATCTTCAAAAGTTGTTGACTTCCACATTTCAGTTGAAATTAAGGCTTCCATGCAATGTTGCCAGATTATGTTGCGGAAGACATAAGCAACCAGGTCAATGCAAACAAGCCCAATAGATGCGACTATAGGCCACATGAATACTAGTATACTACATGAATAAAGGATGTGTCATATCTACTCAATACTCATGCAATTCAATGTTTGTTTACAAAGCTTAAACGGCAAACATAATGTGTTTATTTTTGCACGGTCCAATATTAATTGTCAATAACAATCAAATTGTTAAGCAGAGTGGAAGAGAACATGCAGCTCTCTGCATAGGAACATATCTGTTATTCTCAGACAGGCCTCAAAGGAGAGAGAGACGATTTCACTGCTTTATTTCCGTGAATATGCGGCTTGCCATGCCTTACAAATATAATACTCAGATAATCTCATGGCTGTGTGGGGACTGGGGAGGCATGGCGGCATTTTTGACTATTTTGTTTAATAACTGTGCAGTCACACTTCCCTCTGAGCCCAATTACTGTAATTTCACTCATGCAGGCCACGTGTGCTTAAATCACCCATCACCCACCCTACAATTATAAATATATATATATATTTTTTGTACTGCCAACTTGTCACCTTGTCGCCTGCCTTCACTAGATACACATCATCTGCCTATTATTAACTGTAAACCCATGTGTTTGCTAAGGCTGCACATACTGCATACTTAGATGATCATGATATCCATGCAAAGATTGGCATTGTCTCTATAATAGCATGAGAAGGAAAAAGAAAACAATTTGTGCGTGCCATGGAATGATTAAGACGCTCATAAATCCAAGTTCAGGCAGCGTGCAGCTGCTTGAACTTGAATGTATCAACTTCAGCCCTATTTTATACTTGGCTTCACGACAGCGTCTCACAAAGATATCCAATCTACAAGCTCACATACACATTGTATTAATTGACATGCCCAAAATGGGGATGGAAGGTATTCTCTCTACAGTGCTTCTGCATAGCAGAGGGGAGTGACAGTGTAGAAAGATCATAAAAAATCATGTAGAAAAATCATATAAAAAATCATAAAGAACACCGTGTGGTGTTTTGTTTCATTAGCGCGATCGTAATAAATATAGGCTGCAGCTGTTGATCTCTTGATGATCCGCTGCTGCTGCCCGCTGAGCACACAGTAAAGATACCAAGGATTGGACAGTGATGTCACTTTTATGCTATGCAACACGGAAGTAACACAGACTTGAAGCCATTTATAAATCACACTGAATGTCCACTGACGAATCCTCGGTATTTTCATTCGAACGGACAGAGTCAACCTTTCATCCGCTGTTTGGAAAATCCTTGTTAAGGTCGGGAAACCCCCCCCCCCCCCCCACACAGAACACTCAAGTTTTTCAAAGGGACATATATGTACCTGCCAGACGAGTAGGGAACAATGCAAAGGCTGAAAGGCATGCATTTGCATTCCAATGGCCAGGTGATTGAGGCAGCGTCGCACTCTATGCACAACGGCAACTCCGCTGCCCACTAGTTCTCAGGTCTGGTGCATGTCCTCTCATTTTTCTCAGTTGTGTTTTCAAATTAATTTGATACAACGGGAAAAACTTGTGTACCAGTGGCACATGTCCGGTCTGCGGACCGGTGGTTGGGAACCTCTGCTATAGGGGGTAAGGTGGAGTGTGAAAAGGTAAGGTTAGAGACTGCAGTGTAAGATGAGCAGCGAGACTGCATGCAGTGCTGAGTGGGGGTCATTCTACAGCTTGGGGAGAGGCCAGCTTATCATAACTCTCTTTAACTCTGAAGGGCTATTCAGTATTCAGTATTTCTTCTTCTTCTTCTTCTTCTTCTTCTTCTTCTTCTTCTTCTTCTTCTTCTTCTTCTTCTTCTTCTTCTTCTTCTTCTTCTTCTTCTTCTTCTTCTTCTTCTTCTTACTCCATGTATTGTGGACCATACCATCAATACAATCAATTATACCAATAACAGTGAGAGAGTAGAAGTATATGTGACAGATTGTCGATGCAGTGAGCGAGGAACCAGCACATATAATCACTGCACACAGATAGGCATTGTGTGTGTGTGTGTGTCCCATTGTGTGCCTATGCAATGTCCGGTCATTGTCTCCTACTGAACTATGGGCACATCTGTTAACCAGTAAAAGGCAGCTGTATCAAGGACACAGCACCCAGAACAGCCATTGTAAAAACAAAATCACACCTCTCTCTCTCTCTCTCATTAGCAAGCACGTAGCACTACCGCTCTCTCTGTTTCTGGCGCCCCCTACTGGTATTATTAAGTAACATACTCGTGCTCATGACTGTTACGCGACGATACAAACGGACATTGCTGGTTGTAGGAGTGGTTGCACCACTCAAAAACCAGCACAGCATAAAAACGTCAGCACAAATATGGCCATCCGACCACGACAGACCCTTAACACAGAAAGACCCCAGGCCAACTCTACACAATGCCTTCGCACACTTTCAAGATGTTTCAAAAATAGCAGCTGTACAAGCTTGGTGCCGTGCTGCAAGCTTGTACATCTGCTATTTGTCATGCTTTCCTGGTTTTAATGGGTTCAACACAAGGATTGGATATTAGCTGATGAGCCTCTCAACAATAGATTTACATGACCAATCAAAGCTAATTCACTGCCTTGTAATTGTTAAGTGTCAAAAGTTAAGTATGTGAAATGGCTACCGTAACAGTTTAGTTTTGTTGCACTATATTAGTGAAGGGATATTTAAATGGAGGCCAGATTGAAAACACTCACAATAATGAAACTTTTTTCCAGGCATTGAAAGACAATAGTGATTAATAACAATGGATAGATGTGAATGGAAGTGTGGGTCTAAACTGTTCTTTGCAAGGCCCGAGGAGCTCAGCTACAACTGATGTACGCAGAATAATCTATGCAGAATAATCTATGCAGAATAATCTATGTCGAATAATTGTTTATTAATGTCCCTACCACTTGTTTTGTTGGCATAGCGTTACTTGCTGCAGTCGCCATGTTTGTTTCACTGATTAATAGCTTAAAGTCGGTGAAGTTTCAGTCTGAAACCGAAGCCTGTATGTTTCCGAACCAATCAGAAAGTCCCATGTATTCATTATCATTTTAAATGAGGCGGCCTTGTGGTGTCTCTGGGTAATATACCATGGCTGGGTCTCTGGACCGTCAACGTCTCGTCTAATAATGTGGCCTTTTGACAATAGAGCAGCCGCTTGAAAACAAATTCCAACTGGCGCTCCGGTCAGACGCAGCACCTCACAAGCGTTTGTGATGGCTGTGGAATGCTGATGGCGATAAGGGTTTTCTCCTTTCTGTCTGTATAGTGATCTGTGTCTTCTGCATATGGATGTTCCTGCATGGGGAGCGCTGACTGCTAAATAGGATTTGAGCAGCACCGTCACTGACACCCAGCGCCCTTAGAAGTGTTCCTTGGTATTCCTGCAACGTGCTTATAGGAACTCACAAACTGTGCCTTGTTTTCCAAGGATTGTGTGCTCCTTGCATGGTGCTATTCTATTCTATTCTATTCAATAATCAGGAATCAACGGTTTATGTAGGCCTATCACTCACAGGCAGTGGTGGAAAGTACTGTATTTAAGTGAAATGTTGAGGTATTTGTACCCAGGTTTTTTACATATTTCTAATTTCCAATACTTTTGCTTCTACACTACATATCTCAGAGGCAAATATTTACCTCCACTACATTTATTTGAATACTTTGTAGATTTAGATTATTATTACAAAGCATACATTCATATTGTCTCTTTACGAGTGTGATCTTTTTGTATGGGCATAACGTTTTCAAAAACCATCACAAACGAGTTGGGCTCGTCCCCAAGTGGCCTGTTTGCATACATTTTGACAAGTTAGACAGGTTAGATAGGTCTAGCTATTTATTATATTATATTGATCATTAACCTAGTTTAAGCAAAACAATATGGCCGCGGGTGAATTGTGCTGCTGCTTGTTGCAGGCACATAGTCTTTATTGTTTTAATTAACAGTAAATATGAAAGATATTATACACCAATATAGTCAAAATACAGATGTGCCCTAAGCGCCCTGCACTGCCTGCAGTGCAGTAGTTAGCTTTACAATTTGTCAAATGATTTGAACATGTAGGCTGCATGTTCATGTGTGTGTGGTTGAAAAAACATCAAGCTATAGGCAGCTTTTTAGCACCATAGCCGTCTCTCAGGTGCATTCAGTCTGTCTGTCGGTGCCGGCTCTCAGGTGCATTCAATCTGTCTGTCGGTGCCGGCTCTCAGGTGCATTCAATCTGTCTGTCGGTGCCGGCTCTCAGGTGCATTCAGTCTGTCTGTCGGTGCCGGCTCTCAGGTGCATTCAGTCTGTCTGTCGGTGCCGGCTCTCAGGTGCATAGAAGCAATGTGAAAATAAAGGAAGATGGATGTTTGGGGAGCGAGAGAAGTGTGAAAGGAACGAAAAGGTTAGGAAGGAGAATAAGTACAAGGTGATGTACTTTAGTGAGCAGAGGAGATGTGGGCAATGGAGAGGAAGTAGTTTAGTCTTGAGAGGAAGGCAACGGACTAGAGGGGAAAGGCAACAAGAACTTCAAAGAGATGTCATCCTTTTTAAAACACTCCTTCCTCTGCTCAGAGCACGTACTGTCCTGATCTCAACCCTGTCCCCATGTGTCACATCAGTGAGCAGAGACAGAATTAGGTGGAGGACTAGTTTGCTTATTTCTGTATGCCGCTGTAGGCCACAGTCGCAGGTTAAATATTTAATGAACGGACAGGCTCTGCCTTTGATAAGAAGGAAATGTGTCTATGCAATGGCCAAAATTATGTTTCTCCTAAAGTTAGAAGACAGCATAGATCCATACAAAAATAAAATAGGTTGTGCAAAACAATTACAATAGGCATGTCACTCGCTACTCAGTACAGGTATAAATAACAGCATCTCCGCTGGCGGCTGCCAGGGAGAGCACAATACTTTTCCAGACCTTTTACCACACGCACACGCGCACACACACACACACACACACACACACACACACACACACACACACACACACTCACACTCACACTCACACTCACACTCACACTCACACATACACACACACCCTTGTTCACCTCTATGACTCAGTGAATGTCCTGGTTTGTTAGTTAAATGAGGTCTCTGCTACGAGTTATTAAGGGATGTTAAGGTCTCAAATTGGAGAGGGAGGGAGAGAGAGAGAGGAGAGCAAGTGGCAGACAGACAGACAGACAGACAGACACCATGAAAGGTGCAATTTTGGGAAACTGCAAGTGTGGTTGCACCAACACGAGACACACTGGGAGGAATACGTACAGGGAATGAGTTAATGTATAACCTACATTATGCCTTTGAATGCCATCACACTACCGGTACTTCAGATCCACTTAAAGTACTGTTAAGTAGGAATGAATGGATGGATGGATGGATGGATAGATGAATAGATAGAGGCAGGCAGGCAGGCAGGCAGGCATTCAGTCTGTCTGACTCTTTGTGTCGCTGTGATAATGTTACATACTGTAGATGGAGATGCTGTAATGCTCCCCTCACAAAAAGACGAGAGAAAGGAAGAAAGGATAACCATTATTTGATAACTATCAAAATAATCTCATATACTTGTTTTCCCCTTTCACATAAATAAAGACAGTGTGGAAATGGCTCTGTGTCTGCACATTGCATGCTGTGTGTGCATTCTTGTGCAGGCACCACACCCTCTTCACGGGCCAAAAAGGTTGCTGATTGCTACAATAAAAAGTCAACCCTGTAGGCCGTATGTGGGTGTGCCAAGGTGATCGGACATCGTATAAAGCTTGAGTTATACTTTGTTGTTTGTGTGTGTTACAGCAGATCTACAAGCTTCCATCCATTGCGCTTCAAAGCATTTGTGGGCTTGTACATATGCTACCTTCAGTGTGTGATACCATGCCAGCACACAACTAAGTATATATCAGGCATACTGTACATTGGATAAGAACACCACAGTAAAATCATCCATTAATGTGTATAATAAACGGTATTATTAACTTTATCTGTATAGCACGTTCTAAACAGGGTTTGCAAGGTTGCAAAGAAAAGACGAGATAAAAAAATGAGCAAGATAACATCAAAGAGATAAAACATCAAAGTAAATCTTAAACTAATATAGCATCAATTAAAAACGGCTTAATGACAGACACGATGACGTTAGCCAGGATAACAGAGGTCGTAAAAGGACATAAAAGTAGGTTTAGCTCGTACTTTAAAGACGACACTGACTTTGGATAGTCTTAGATCCTCAGGCAGGACATTTCAATTTAAATACTGACCCCTTGAGAGTGTCCATTGAGTTCCATTTACTCCTAGCAGTATAGGAGTACATGCAGTGAAAAAGATCACCCTCCCATGCCCAGCTTCCCACCCTGGAACATAGCTTTTTGTGTTTGTATACGTTACTGTACTTTATTTATGTACTTGGTCAGGTCAGTGCACATTGATGATGAAACAAAATGACACCTGTAAATATACACTATAGATCACTGTTTCCCAAACTCTGGGTTGAGACCCATTTGTGGGTGGTGGACCCATTATTTTGTCATCTGAATAGGTGCACATGTAGTCTGGATCAATATGTCTAATCGTTCTATTATGAATATAATCACTTTTCTGGTAACTTTTATATGCTCACACACCTGAGGAGTAATGTAAAAGAGGACAGACACATCTTGCATAATTTAGGAATATGCATAATGGCCCATTTGACTCAACACTGAGTTCACTGCTTTCTCTCCCAGGTTGTTAAAGTGCATAAGGTTTTTGAATACATTTCCAGTTAGCAGCAGAGGTTAATATTAGTGTTGTTGTCGAGTCCACCTAAAGCGAGTCCAAGTCAAGAACGAGTTGGGAGGGGGTTGACTCCAAGTCGAGACTGAGACAGACGGGAGGCGAGACCTAGTCGAGACCAGATTTGATTGATGGTATAGAGAACAAGCTCCTTTGTGAATGTCTCCTCATAATACTGACTCGAGTGGACTCCTGGGGGAAGATTCCTGAGTCCCTTGATCCGAGACTGAGTCAAGTCCAAGTCAAATTAAGGGCGCGACTGAGACAAGACAGAGTAAATGAAAATGTCGACTCAAGGCCGGACTCGAGACGAGTCAATGTACTACAACACTAGTTAATATTGCCTGCATGATCTGTTTCCATCACTTTCTTGTTGTAGTGTTGTAGGAAGTCTAGGAAGTGGAAACCATTGTGTCTCTGTGTCACGGTGTGAATCAAGAGGGTTAGGACCCAAACACAGGACAATGGCAGAGCAGTCGAAATTGCAGGCGGTTTATTCACCAAAATCCATAGGCTACACGAGGAGAACACAAGGAGGAACAAGAACACTGGGAGTCAAAGTACTAGGAGCATAACACTAGTGACATACAACAATGATCTGACAAAGAACACACAGGGAAAACAGAGCACAGGTGAACATAACTAATAATCAACACTGGGATAGGCTGGGGAACTAACAGCCTAGGACAAGGTGGAGACACTAGGCTAATCTTGGTGAGACAACACAGGCAACAAAAGCAACAGAATAAACCAAGAGACAGAACGTACTACAAAAATAAGAGTACACTTAAGTGCAAAGGAAACTCCAACTGGAACTAAGACACAAGGAAAGCAATATAACAAAATCACACAACTAAATACACGGAACGTGACACTAGTCTCTGACCTGACAGTAAAATATATATTTTACAAACAGCATAATTCTGGCTGAGTGTAAACTGCATGTACTGTACATATCCAAATACCTCATGTCATCCATCCATCCATCCAGCCATCCACCAAAGTATGTGAGCGTGTGTACATTATGTGGCTGTGTGGATGTCTGCGAGTGCTTGCGTGCATGTGAGTGTACGTGTGCCTGTGTGTACGTGTGTACGCCTGTTATTTGTTGAAGTTAATGTCTTGTCCACTAATTTATCAGACAGTTGAAATTCTCTGCTCAGAAGTTCACTCAGTCACAGCTTTGCCCAATAAGCATGCATAATCTCAAAATATTTTTTTGTCTAAAAACCTAAATAACAGGAAAGAGGCAGAGGGGGAAAAATACAGAAATCAGCTGAGGCGGTGCGGGCATCAAGGCCACTGTGGCCTCAGGGCATATAATTGCTTGAGGGGCAGGAGGCCAAATTGAAGGGGCAAAGCAGTCATGGCCCTCATGGGCCAGGCCCATGGTGTCTTAGTCATTAGTAGTTTTCATCTTATTTGCCAGAGTCCTGGTGACTCAGTGCCACCAGAAGGCATCCCCCCCTCTCCTCTCCTATACTCAATCCCTTATACCTCGCCAACCTCTGCTGCATTGGGTTTGCAGGAGTATTAGTGCAGTTCAACTTGACAGCTCCCCTACGCAATGTACCCTGCAACCTCTGGAGGCATACTGTAGGAGGGAGAGAGGGAGAGAGAGAGAGAGAGAGAGAGAGAGAGAGAGAGAGAGAGAGATTATCTACAAACAAGGTGGTTCTGTGAGATGCGAGCACACATGGAATCACTGACATGCTCTAGTGCATGTCATACTCATGCACTCACACAGAGGTTAACCCAATCCAAGCCATCCACGAGACATCAGTTGGAACCCCCATATGAAATATATCCGTTCTACTATAGCTAGAGAATCTCAGAACAAAAAACAATGTTTGTATGCATATTAGTATTTCTATAGTATATGTGTATTTTTCCAATTTAACAAATTATAAATGAATAATGAATTTATTAGTGAATTAAAAAGGCAACGCCTCCGTCACCTCCAGCACCAAGGTCTTCGCACACGGCCCCCATTTACCTCCGTTCAAAGTAGGATTTTCAAAGCCTTATAACTCTGGAAATACGAGCGCTGTCCATCCCTTTTGGGGGGAGGGTGTTGCTATGTTTTGGCCAACAGATAAATATTGCCCAGTCTGGTATTGCCTTACATGTGAATCTTCATGCCTGGCTGACGCATGCATGCAGGCACACATGCACACACCACAGCTTTTGCCAGAGTTTGCCTTTACAATAAACAGCTATAGGAAGAGACACTGACATAGAGAGATAAATGGAGGGAGGGGAGAGATACTACATGAATAAGGTAAAGACAGATAGACAGCATTCCCTGTCTCACTGAGGCTTGTGTTTAACCACCTAAAACCTATACTTTGCTGTACATCAAATAGTGAAAATAGCCCATCTAATAGAACTAATAGATCTGTTTTTTTGCACTGATTGTTCATCTGTTTTTTCCAAATGTTTGATGCTGTGTGTGTGTGTGTGTGTGTGTGTGTTAAGGCTGTACCCTAGCCCTGTTTTTAGGACTCGAACATTTGCAGGAATTTCCGAGCGAACATCCGAACCATTTGGTTAATTGGTTCTAATTAATTAATTTCTCCGAGTGCTTTTAACCAGGCTGCAATTCATAAATAGATCCTCCGGGGCGACGTTGCATAGACTATCAGTGAAATAATGGTTAAGTTCATCAGGGGTTGGTGCTACCGGGTTGGCCGACCGGGAAGGTGTGCATTTTGAGTGTGGATACAACAGTCTTTACTTTTAATACACTATAATGACAACACGAGATATCCGTCTTGAACATGATCAGAGCGTCTCCCCCTCTCTCTGTCTGCGCTGTGTGGACCCCATCGTCCAAGGGTGTGTGTGTGTGGGGGGTTATCTTAGCAACACTGAATGATCTGTCCCATTGGTCATGTGCTCGTATCATGAGCCAATGGCTGCAGCTCTGAGCTTCCCAGACCCAGGTTCACAAATCACATCTCATCAACTCACACATGCCGTAAAGTGAACTGACACTTGAGTCGTTTGGCATCCCTAAAATGAATGTGCACAGGGGATTTTGGAGAGGGACAGCACAACAAGGAATGACATTATTTTACATGCTCATATCACATTCTCGCCGAGATATATTTTCGAGTTAATAAAAAAAAATATATATTAATTTTTATAAAAAAAAACAAAAAAAAAACGAATGGTTCAAATTAATTAAGATTCGAGTGCCAAACCTAACGAGCGAACATTCGAACCTTGAATGTTTGGGGACAGCCTTAGTGTGTGTGTGTGTGTGTGTGTGTGTGTGTGTGTGTGTGTGTGTGTGTGTGTGTGTGTGTGTGTGTCTGTGCGTGTGTGTGTCTGTGCGTGTGTGTGTGTGTGTGTGTGTGTGTGTGCGCGCGTTTAAGAGAGAGAGCGCCTCCAGGGTCTGGCTGTTCACACACAGCTGTCCCCTCGTATTTGCACTTCTGATTGCAGAATACACACACGCGCGCACACACACACTGTGCACACACACACACACACACACACACACACACACACACACACACACACACACACACACACACACACACACACACATTTTATTGCCCTTTTTATCTGGGCTGTCAGAGCTACATCAACATCAGCCCCTTAATAGGCTTGTTAACAGGTGAGCTCCCTAATATGGCTGCTCGTTAGCCCTTAACGAGGGTTCTGCAGCCTCATCAGCCGTCATTCTTGCCACTAATTATGCTCTTGTGCGAGAACATGAGGCCCCTGAAAACTGACCCCAGGGAATAGAGACCACCACCACCATCCCTGATCTGTTAAGAGAATAACAATTAGCATATATGGTGAATCTGGTTGCTTATTTTTTAGGGTGATGCTTAAATACGGATACATACATAACTACTATGGCCTATTATTGTGACAGACTGCACAACTGTGTCCAGTTACTGTAGTTTATAGGCCTAGAGCATGCAGCCAAGTCAGTCCCTATAGGAGAACGATGCAAATTTAGAATGCATGGAATGCATACCAATGTGTGGGCATGCCTATATTATATCTCTGCTGTTGGGCAGAAACCAGCTAACTAGTGCACTATTCAGGAAATGAAAATATAGGCCTACACTTTTTCAAATTATGACAGGCAATTCCTGCTGTCAAAATATGACTACCTGTGAGTGGGGAGTGTTGGCTGATGAATAAATATCAACATCCTAATACATCCTGATACTGGGGGGTCAAATTATGACAGTCAAAATATGACCCCCCCCAGTCAAAAACACTTTGTTTGAAATAGACACTCATGTGTTTTATAGGGCAATACAGATTTGTAACTAAAGTAACTTGTGTATAAAGTGCAGTATTGATTTCAAGAAATAAACACCTTGCAATGTTATCGTCTACAATGTAGACGATAACATTGCAAGGTGCACTTTCAAGTAATATAGTTTATTGAAATCTGAACGTTTATGTAGACTCTACATAAACTTTCAGATTTCAAACATAAAGTGCTCACCCACGGGCCATGGATGTTAGAATGTCGCATGGGCGGTAACACCCATGCATTCCGTATTGTTTAATAGAAAGCAATTTACAAATTTATTTTGATGATATTTTATAGAAAAAGCATTACTTTGTTGCTCATTGTACTTTTCAATGGCCTATCTTTGGTCAAATAGTATGCATGTGTTCAAATTATTTCTCAGTGAACGAATGGAA
The DNA here is from genome assembly GCF_963924005.1 of Protomyctophum bolini. Taxonomy (NCBI): domain Eukaryota; kingdom Metazoa; phylum Chordata; class Actinopteri; order Myctophiformes; family Myctophidae; genus Protomyctophum; species Protomyctophum bolini. The sequence goes on along the minus strand of NC_137870.1, from coordinate 24,250,275 downwards.
ATGGGATGTACAATGTTCTGGTTATTAATCCTTAATGTAATGGTGAGAATACAATTACTGAAAATTAATTACGATTATGTTCCATTATTGTGCAGCCCAAATCTGCTGTGTCGCAGGTCAGATGCAGTTAAAGACAGTTTGACAGCCAATCGGTTTAATCATAATGTGTATATTGTGCTATGTTAAACACAGCAACAATTAGCCTATCTGCCTATGCAGAAATACATTATGCAGTCAGGTCAAATGGATGAAAACGCATTAGCAGAGATAGTTCTCGCTCATGTTCTGTTATCATATTTTTTATCAAGGTATTGTTTGGTTTATTTAACCCCTATTTCCCAGCTGTTTCCTCAAAAGGCCTTGCCTTTTGCCAGGCCAAAAATGTAAATAAGATCTGTTAAATAAAAACAGTACATATAAAACAGTAAAAAATACTCAGTTTTCAGTATATTTGAGCCCCAGGACTTCCAGGAGGTTTTATGTGAGTGTTTTGCGTGCAGTGTGTTTTAAATGCCCCGAGCGCAGATTGTTTCAACCATGAGTTCAAAAGAGCACTGAGTTTCAAACAGGCTTTCCGGCAGTTGCGTAGCAACAACAGGATCACACAACAATCACTTCCCACGTGCGTCTGTTGTCATCATTGCTAGCTAAACCAGGGGGAATTAACCCGTTAAAACCATGAAAGCATCTGTGTCATTTTAAATTTGTAGCTGCTATTTTTGAAAAAAGAAAAAAAAAATATATATATATATAACATTTTTTTACTGAAATCGTTGCCTCTGGGGGTCCCTGGAACAACATATTTTGAGATGCGGGTCGGCGGTCAAATTCATAATTTAGAAAAAGGTTTGAGCACCACTGATATAGCAACATAAGTTTAGAAGAAAACTGTTTGGCATTTTGTAGAATTGGCCTCAGGTCATAATGAGTTAAAAGTGCTAACACACAACGAGTGATAGTGTTGGCTCTGCTTCCCGGGGATGTTGATGCTCTGGGAGACACATCGTGAGTATAAAAACCCCCAAACATAAACACTATGAAGCTGAGGTTTCTCGGCGCACAATGTTGAAGAAGTGTGTCCTCAGGGGCCTTGGATATACCAGCGGCGAAAAGCCAAAGCCGCCACCGCTCATCAGTTGAAAACAGCAGGTGGCAGTGCTAACCGCCCACTGTTTGGTACAGTATACGCACCTTTTGAACAATGCTGTGATTGTCAGAGGTGTGGATGTTAAAAGCACATCTTTGGAAACCCACACAACGTTCTTGCAGTGAAATCACTTCTGTCGGCCCATACTGTAGGTTCAATTCCCATCAGAACTCTCTTTTGCAGCTTTCCTATCTGTACATGACTGTGTGTTGACAGTGTAGGAGAGACAAACTGGTGCATGATGTGGGCACAGACAGAGAGACAAACTGGAGCATGATGTGTGCACAGACGGAAAGGGATAGATTGCAGAGGAGGACGGAAATGAGGCCATAAGTACAAAAGATAAACACAGAGTAGAGAGCGAAAACAGCAGGCGTTTACCTGTATCCAACAATTTGTTCCATTAAGTGCATTGCTATAATCATTGTGTGTAACGTGTTATTTTGTAGGTTGAAGTGTGTGTGTGTGCGTGCATGCGTGGGCCGAGTGTGCGGCAAAATCAATACTGCCTCTGCCACGGAGAATCTCCTGCTGTGTGCTACATCTGTGAAAGGGCAACTGGTCACTCTACTGATCGGATTCCCAGACTTTTTCCAGTGTTCATAATGCGAAAGAGGCTTAATTGTGACTTCTCACCTACAGTATCTGACTGTCATGGAATTTTCCACAGTCAGCCTACCATCTGTCTTTCTCTGTGCGTGCGTGCGTGCGTGCGTGCGTGCGTGCGTGCGTGCCGGTGGAGGTAGGGGGAATACACTCACTGCATGTGCTGCATGACGCCCAGGCCCCACATGCCTGCTGTGGAATGTAGAACACACACACACACACACACACACACACAAAGGTGTCCTTGTAAGGGCAATCTGGCTGTGCAGTTGGACCCTGTACGGTAGCTGACAGGTGTCACACAGCACCACGATCAAAGACCTTGTCATGCTGGGTATTATCGTCTTGAATGGGTGGGTGGCATACACGCACACTCTCACACACAACGATGCACGTTGTGTGTGTGTGTGTGTGTGTGTGAGAGAGTCAGGGTGAAAATCCGTTCTTAGTGGTAAATGGTAAATGGTGCATTTATATAGCGCCTTCATCCAAGGCGCTTTACATAGATTGTGCATTACATTCACCCATTCATACACCGATGGCAGCGGAAACCATGCAAGGCACCAACTAGCACATCGGGAGCAATTAGGGGTTCAGTGTCTTGCTCAAGGACACTTCGACAGTAACTCTGGGGGAGCCCGGGTTCGAACTGGCAACCTTGCGGTTCCCATCCAGGCACTCTACCCCTGAGCCACCGCCGCCCCAGTGAACCTCCCGTGGGTAAATTCAAATAATAATAAAATATAAATCAGGAAAAATACAAAATAATCTTTTCTGATGAATAAGATGATTTCTAGGCCCAAACGTCATGTTGTATAGTTGAACTCAGATCATGGCTCATTGATTGAACTGACAGGGATTGATCCTGAAGACAGCTTGCTCTCAAAATGTTTCCATCAGAGTTAGACTGCAAGCATTATTTCTGTTTCATGAATTGAACTAAACATCTTCCTATAACTCAGCACGTCCATCAGCTGGATGGAGAAGCAGTGACCATCAAACAGCAGATGGAAGAAACACAAACACAGCTAGATGATTCACATATCCAGAGAGGAGAGAGGAGGGGTTAGGGTTATATCCAGAGAGGAGAGAGGAGGGGTAGAGAGCAGCTAGATGATTCACACATCCAGAGAGGAGATCGGAGGGGTGCAGTTGCAAATATCAACATTCCATTTTGTCAAGGCCACTGTGCAGCAATAAGGTCAAGATGATAACAATAAGCCTCATGTGAAGTATTAGGAGAGGCTGGTTGAACCAGGTGTCTGTGAGATAAGATAACCAAACTGTGTCTAATAACTCTGAGTTGTTGTACAATGCTTGCAATTGTGTGTATGAATCTGTATTGATTCATCTCGCCAGTGTTTGTGACAAATATTAGAAGCGTGCAGTGGAATTTTCACGATACCCAAGTGTCTTTTTATCTGATTCTGTGTGTGTGTGTCTCTCTCTCTCTCTCTCTCTCTCTCTGTCGCTCTCTCTCTCTCTCTCTCTCTCTCTCTCTCGCTCTCTCTCTCTCCTCCTCATATTTTCCGCTGACACAGAGGAAAGTTCTTGGCTAACATCAACCAACTTAAAGGCCCACAGGGGCCGACCTTGGGCTGATGGATTGGTCCTTTCTGAAAACACTCTTGCACGCTGTGTGCAAGGAGGCTGTAGGAAGAGCAGATGTTGGCAGGTGCATGTTTATGCATAGACCCTTGATCATGTCTGCAGGAGTGCAGATAGCCCCTGGGCGAGCCGTGGAGGGGTGTACCCAGTGGTGTAAAGGAGTGCAGATAGCCCCTGGGCGAGCCGTGGAGGGGTGTACCCAGTGGTGTAAAGTAAATAAGTACATTTACTAAAGTGTGTACAATAGTATTTCCAATTTTCTGTACACTACAACTCAGAGACAAATATTAGTTACTAATTACTTTGTAGATTTTGATTATTATTACAAAACATACATTAACCACTTCATCCCTACATACATTTTGTCCATTTGAAAATAGCTGATCTACAAGCTCACAATGCGACACATTGTGAGCTTGTAGATCTGCTATTTTTTAGAGTAGCTCTCAAGTCATAAAGGTGTGGGCACCCCTGGTGTCTCTCTGCTGTGCTGGGCCACAGACACTGTCCCTGCTGTGCTGGGCCACAGACAAATTGTTGTTTGTACTTACAGTAGATAATAGTAACCACGAAACCACCCGCTTTGCATAAAGACTGCTATAGGGCCTAGTATGTTGTCTAGACACGGTATAACCCATTAACCCTAGAACACTAAATTTGGGTTTTAATACCGATTTTGTCCAAACATTTTCACGTCCAGGATCCCCAAAATGATATATGTATGTGGCCCACGAACCACCATTTTCACAATTTTTGAATAGCCAAAGTATAAAATAATGCTTTTTAGCTATAATCTTTAATGACAGATTTTCCCAGTCTTAATGGGATAAACAACACACACAGGAGGCATACTGTAATAGTAGGGCTCTATTTTCGCCAGTGCCTTACCCCTTGTCCCAAAACGTTTTTTACTATTTTGTAGATTGTAGATTAAAAGGTATTTTATTTAAATAGTAAAAAAGGCAAAGATGTTTAGGGATAAGGGGTAAGGCACTTAGGAAAATAGGGCCCATCTTACGGAAATGAACGAGTCACCCAAAAAGATGCTCATGGTGCCGATTGATTCGTTATCGTTATTGTGCCTTGCCTATGAATGAATATTTGTAAAGGATTTTTGTGAATTTTCTTTCAGTATAAACTTGTTTTGTACGCGTGTCACGCAACTGCGTGGACACGCCCACCACTACTACCCATCATCTGTTTGATGATTGAATAGTTTATTAGACAGAAATGAAAAACATGAAACGGTGTACAGTCAAACACTTGGTCTAAAAGGGATAGCATCCGGTCTTGTTTATATTCGAGCCCTATGCAATCAATTCATAAACATGACTTGACAAATAATGACAAAATTCAATATCTCAAAGTGGAAGAAAAAAAAAGAAGGGGGTTGTAAAGAGGAGGGAAGTAATCATTTTCTCTCCCTTAGGCCTGATGAAAGGTGGATTTACAGGCCTATTTTAAAGGATGACAGTGATCTGCATTTCTTGAGGGACAGGGTCAGGGCATTCCACGCTTGGGTGGCAGTGCTATAGAAGAAGAATTTACCCATGTTTGTTTTATGAGCGCCAGATCGTTGTTCTTGCTCCCTCTAGTATAACTGACTAATAATGAGCGACACCCACAGCCACAATACTAGACTAATACATTGTGGCTGTGGGTGTCGCTCATTATATAGGTATGCGGGTACTGAGGGCATTGAGGGCAAAGCCGCATTTACAGTGTGGTCCAATGAACAACCTGGAAAACGACACTTTAGTGCATAAAACTCTATTGGCTCCAATAGAGGTGAAATATCGGTTAAGGGTTGATTGCACTCCTTCAACAGTGTGGGAAGAGTTTCTGTTCCTTTTATTTACGAGAATGGGCGGTCCACTTCAATTATTTATCTTGTGTAGGCAGCGCAAGGGAGTCACAGAAGAGCAGTCAGTGTGTGTGGGTGTTTGCAGCCAGCAGAGATGCAGTACACAGTACAGCATAATACTGCACACAGCAGTGCGAGAAGGCAAAAGGCTAAACCACTCTTTCCCAATTCCCAGTGACAGTGGATCTTTTTCAGCTGGGTGTTTTGGCCCAAAACTGTTTCCTCTTCAGGTGTACATGCATGATATTAACATTACACTCGCACGCATACACGCACACACAATACAATTTGCTTTTGTTTTCAACTACAGAACACAATTTGGAGTAGACTAGCAGTGGCATTATCTATGCAATTATCTATTTACTATTAGATAGTTACTACTACTGTAGGTAGGCCTACTGGGCCTGTGTAGGCTACCTCCCACTCCCAGTGACCAGCAATGGAAGACTGTGGTTGTACTGGACAGCCCACACATTGCAGTGTTTAACTGCAAGCAGTGTTGTGCTATTAAATAGAATCCACATGACTTTCCTTTAACAAACACAGTGGTGTCAATTCGGTATGGCAAGATATGGCAGCTGCCATACCTTAACTAAAATTCAAAAATATGGCAAAAGAAATGGCAAATAACAGAACATAACCGCAAAAATTGAGGAAAATAGGCACAAAAAATGCTAATAACCGCACGTCACACGTGTGTTACCTAAGCCTTAGATTTTGCTGAAATGATGCCACTGAACAAAGAACTCTAGTGGCCTATGTAAATCACATTCCCCAGATAAACAAATGTCTCAAAACCCTACCCACAACTCTGCAGTAACCAGCCAGCTAGCCGCAAGGTGCCAAACTAACACCCTGTATGAAGCCGTGCACTGGCAGGCTGGGACTGGGAGAGTCCCACATTTACATCTAGACTACCGTGAGTAACAACATGTCACACTTAGCATAAACACACAGCATTAAGACCCAAAAGTGAAATAAGGACGTAAGGAAAGCCATCATTACACATGGCCTGCAGGAGATCCGATTTAGATCAGTGTCACCGGTAGGCGGGTGGTGGGGGGGGGATTGCCTCTCAGCACACCCTTTTTAACTGTTGATCTTGTGAGAATGCATTTAACCCACCTGCAGCTTCAGCGACTTTAATCTCTAAAGGCATGTGGAATGAATTGAACTGTATCTGTGAATCCCCCTCTGTGGCTGCTATGCCAATTCCTGAGGTTGTGTGTGTGTGTGTGTGTGTGTGTGTGTGTGTGTGTGTGTGTGTGTGTGTGTGTGTGTGTGTGTGTGTGTGTGTGTGTGTGTGTGTGTGTGTGTGTGTGCATGTATTAGATGAGGAATAAATAAACACAGTATGTGCGTGTTTCTGCAGGGAGGTTAGTTCTATGAATGTGTACGCGCACGCACGCTCAATATACCATACATGCAGTAATGGACACATTTGAACTGGCACTTTAAAAATGTCCAAACAAGTATCCACCTACACCAAGACAGCTTTTCTTAATTCATTTGTCAAATTTCTCCAAACTACTGTCCGTGCTCTCAAAACGTACCAGCCATCTTGACTCCTTTATTCTGTACAAGCAGGAGTGTTGTATTGTGACGTCAGCTTTATTTCCCTGGAAAGAACAACATCACGAGACATTGTCAGTGATGAGTTGACGCACTATTCTGTTATATTGCAGTCACAGTGATTGATGGTTCTATGGTTCTGCAAATCTCACAATGCTTGTTTGCAATGAGTGTATTTCCTGACAGTGCCATTTGTCTTTGTATAGAGAATTTATTTCCAAGCGATGTTTGTTGTGTCTTTTACTTAGCTTTTAGGTCAGCTCTGTATTCAGAGGTGTATCTATTTTTTCCTTTTTTTTTTTTTTTTTTTTTTTATCCCACAATTTTTGCAACCAATTTTATTCACCCAGTGTCAATTATATAATGTAATCATGGGCTACACTTCCTCTGCCAACCTGGGGGACAGCAGACTGACCTCATGTTTCCTTCTATGCATGAGGAGTCCAAGCTGCTTCTTTTCACCTGACTGGGGAGAGTTTCCCTGGCCAGACGTAGCACGTGGAAGGAACACGTTCTTCCAACCTGTTCCTTCCCCTCACTATTTTTTGATTTGTTTATTTATCTGTCTGCTGTATAGACTCATGGTCTACTATACTAAACCTTAAATATCAGAAAATCCAACAGAAGTCAGTGGCATCAACACAGTTATTTTGCAGAGGTGATTACCACACGCACGCACGCACGCATGCACGCACTCACGCACGCATGCATGCACGCACGCACACACGCACACACACACACACACACACACACACACACACACACACACACACACACACACACACACACACACGCATGTTAGTGTCTCTTTACACCTCTCTCTCTCTCTCTCATTTGCCCTCCATTTGTCTGCCACTGTTTAGTGATTTGTCCAGAAGGCCTTGGGAATCAGACAGTACTGTAGAATAATAATCCCATTGTGATGGATGGATCAGCCTTATTGTTGGCAGGCCAGCTTACGGCTCCATGGGGAAGTCAACAACACAACACAACCCAGATAGAACCACCTGACTGCTCTCCCTCGCATACTTAACTATTATCTACTGCACAAATGGTTTCATAATGAGTTCTCTCTCTCTCTCTCTCCCCCTCTTTTTCTCTCTCTCCTCTGTGTCCTATTAATTTTGTTTGTCACAATCTTTTCTCTCTTTCCTCTTCCATACCCCCCTGTGTTTCTCTCCCTGTCTGTGTCCCTCCTGCTGTTTATCTTTTGCTGTCTCTGTTCAGACCCTCCTGTCGTCACCCTGTCTCTTATTGACTTGATAATCCTCTTGTCAACAACAGAAAGCCCTGTCTGTCTGTCTGTCTGTCTGTCTGTCTGTCTGTCTGTCTGTCTGTCTGTCTCTGTCTCTGTCTCTGTCTCTGTCTCTGTCTCTGTCTCTGTCTCTGTCTCTGTCTCTGTCTCTGTCTCTGTCTCTGTCTCTCTCTCTCTCTCTCTCTCTCTCTCTCTCTCTCTCTCTCTCTCTCTCTCTCTCTCTCTCTCTCTCTCTCTCTCTCTCATCCATTAGCTGATACACTGTTGCGTGATTCATCCTAAATCACTAAATAGTGTCATGATGCCCTAACTCTCAGCTAATGGTTCACAAATCACATCAAGGGGGCCATGCTTTTTTTTTTTTTATATATTTTTTATCCCACGATTTTGTAACCCATTTTTCACCCCTGTGTCAATCATCTACTGTGATCCTGGGCTCTACACACCCTCCGCCAACCTGGGGAGAGCAACGGACTTAACTCATGCTTCCTTCATGCTTGAGTGTCCAAGTTGCTCCTTTACACCTGACAGGGGGGAGTTTCCCTGGTTGGACGTAGCGCGTGAAAGGAACACGTTATTCCAACCAGTTCCTTTCCCCTCCATCAGGCGCCCCGGCTGGCCAGGGGGAGGCAGTTTAGGGGGGCCATGCTTAAAGCCAACATAAAAAGTCCATAGACTTGGCTGCTAACATCGTGTCTTTGGTAAAAACCATGGAGAGCGCCGTAGATTTAGAGTTATGAGCCTTTTCAGTCGGTCTGTATACAAGCAGTGAACTAGCCAGGCTAATAAGCCAGACCAAATCAGCCGTTGGCAAAAAAATTACGGTCTGGAGACAGTGGAGAGGCTCAATTGTACACCCAGTTTCTACACCAGAGAACTGGTGTGGCCAATCGGAACACGGTATGTTGGAACTATAGGAGCTACTTGGGTACATATCTCTGGGCCAGAGCTACAGTAGTTGACACAGTTGACTATAACATAGTAAAGTATTCGCTTGGATTTTATATGACGGAATGCTCCATAAGAAGAACTGGAGATAGCCATACCACCCATGGACAATATTTTTAAATTGTTTTTATGGATAGTGTTCCAGGGCCACAAGAAAACTCCCCAGGGGCCGAATTTGGCCCTCAGGCCGCAAGTTGATTATCACTGCTTTAGATAGATAGATGTAATTTTGAGCGGTGCCTCCGCTCCATTATGCAGCTATGTGTGTCCCTATGTATGTATACTGTATGTATGTATGTAGATTTCTTCCAAAAATAATCAAAATACTGTACAGAGCGCATGGTACACTACAATACAGTACAGAGCACAGTACAGTAAGTATAACAATAAATGTATAGTTACACTGCTCAGTTCACACAGGTGTGATTTTTTTTACCAGGCTGTGATAATGCATTTTTTGTACGTTTTGTGTCCTGGGGAGACACCGGATTTCTCTTTTGGGTCTTGGGTCTTTTGCTGAAAAAAGTTTGGGCTGCCCTGCTGTGTGCCCTGCTGTGTGCACAGCTGCCTGCCCAGCGGTGACACAGGCTTCCACAGCGCTAGGTGACACTCCATCTGTACCCTACTGCCTCCTGGGGATAACATGCTGCCTGCAGAGAACTGAGGGCTTGTGCCCATGTCCACTGTGCGTGCGTGCGTCCATGTCGACTGTGCGTGCATGCATGTGTGCGTGCGTGCATGTGTGCGTGCGTGCTTGTGTGCGTGCGTGCATGTGTGCGTGCGTGCGCGTGTCTCCCTGTTATTGGTAGTGCCAGCGGTTTGTCCTGATGGGGGGTGATCAAAGCTAGGGTTAATTCTGTCTGGGTGACGTACACAGTGGTGACAGTGTGCCTGCCTCTTTTCCTTGCAGATGGCGACAGCCTGGATGCTCTACCACATGAGTATTGGAGTTGATGTCACGATAGCAGCAGTAGTGCCCATGATCAATTTCAGCAGAGCATATCTGGCCAGCTATACTGTTGGTTGTTGAGTGACTGGCAGTTCTGGCAAGTGCCAGAAGGTCTGATGCAACATTTGGGTCCACCATTTTCTGAAAATAAATTCAACACAGTCTGCTGAAAATGCATTCAACACGTATCACACCAATGCTTATACTTATAAGTATAAGGCTTAAGTGGATAAAACACAGAACCACTGTGTTTTATACTAACCTCTGATGTATCGTCATTTGGCTACACAACAAAGGTTGGAGGTTAGAGTAATGCTTGGCCAACATGCATGCCTATGTCACCATGAATTCAGCTTGTTTCCTGAACTGTCAGTACACTTAGACAGTAACAAATTAAATGAAGCACACGCATGACATTCACAAATAAACACACACGCTTCAAGTAAACATCTGCATACGCATGGATACACTGACTTCATGCTTTTACACACACAAACAACATGCTGGCGCACAGCCACACACACACACACACGGGCAATGGTACCTGTGAGTGCATGCTCACATGAACACTCTTGAGCAAATGCCAGAGTTTACACATAAATACAGCTGTGCACACATATTTACTACTCACAATGTGAGGAACATATACAATACAGAGGCATAAACGTACACACGGCAGATGCCACAAGAATGCACACACGCACGCACGCACGTTGTACACACACACACACAGTGTGCAAAAACATGTACCCATGAAGACTCACAAACGCACATGCACAAACCCATGCTTGCACATACACAGCCACAAGTCCTGCACTGCATTCACCCACCTAGTTCATCATAGAATGTGTCAAACTGGGTTAACATTTTAGTCAGCAAGAAAAAAAAATCTGCTTCACTTCTTTTCTCTACTTTTTTATAACCCCCTGGCAATTCTGCTGTCCTCACTTCACTTTTTTGTCAGCTGTGTTATTTCTGTTCTACACCAGTGACCGCCAGAGTGTGTTTGAATCAAGGTTTATAATGAAGTTAGCTGATTGGGTGATTCTCACTCAGCCTCCTGCAGTGTTGATTTTGACAGTACATTTTTACTTAGTCATAGACTTTTGAATACGTACAATCCGTACATATTCCACTGAAATCCTCCACTGTGTGAGTTGCCGTGTCGAACATAGCGAAGTTCAGTAGAGCCAACTCCCCGTCCGAGTTGTAACCCAATAGCAGAGAATCGTAAATAATGTCAAACCGATCTCACCACTCAACACTGTGAAATAGCACAGATTGGCAATTCCGCATACAATACTAGTGAAAGCCACGCCTCCGTTGCAGTCAAAACAGTAGTAGTGTAATGTAATGTACGGATTTTGGGGTTTTCTAGACGTGTATGTACAGAGATGCCAATCCGTGCTATTTCACCGTGTTTGTGTGAGATTGGGTTAGAAGGCTACTTGCAATTCAATGTGTCTCATTCACTAAGCTTGTTTACGTCCATATATTTTACTGCAACATTAACGCAAATTCCCACATTACGAGTCATCTTTTTTGTCTGGGAATTTTAACGGAAGTCTGCTCTGAGGCAGACTTACATGGGACCAAAGAATGATTGGCAAAAACAAACTCGGCTTGTAGATTGGCTATTGTCCGAGGAGATATTTGGTGGAACAAAGGATGGGGCCTAATGCATAGCCCTGGGGGACTACGGTCAACGAAGTACACAGTTTTAAGTGGGTAGAGCAATACTGTATTTAGACATGAATATGCTATAGGCCTACATCATGATTATTTGAATACTTCATTAATCTTTCAGCATTGCAGCCATTTTGTGGAGCTCTAACTCTGAACTTTGTGTTCCTATACTGTTGCTTGGCTTGTCTCAGATTCATGCTCTCATGTAAAGTCGCTCTGGATGAGAGCATCCACCAAGAGGCCTGAAAGCGTAAAAGTGTAAACCATGGGAAAACGCATGTGTGACTTGTAATGTGTTGTCTACATGGATTATGGAACGTTCTGCACCATTCCCCACAAGAACGCTTTGAGGTACAAAATGCAAACTCCAATTTAGAATGCAGTGTTCACTACGCCGAAACATGAGACACACACACACACACGCACACACACGCGCGCACACATGAATATGTCACACACATTCAGACAGAAAAGCAGGAATTTATACACACATTCACATACAAAACGCACATACTGTACGTGCACTCTCTGCAGTACAGTAGCATCTGTAAGGCACTGCGCTGAACAGAGATGATCTTCATGCTCACATTGCACTGCGACAACTGTGCTTGTAGATTGGCTGTATTTGGTGCACAACTCGGCACGAAGCCGAATTAAGTGTAAATGAATACGGCACTAGACCCCCTGCCTTGATGTCATGCTGAGATGATATGATCACCACAGAGCGCACAGCGCTGAGATTCCTTTCCACCATGGATGCACGCACGCGCCAAACACACACGCATAAAGTACAGCAAAAGCAAGGTGCACGTGTTTGCACCCTGTAGGGAGCAGGCAGAATATTCACAACCCCCTGCGGTCACCTCGTCATCAATCTCCAGATCTTTCAAGCACAGCTTTCAACAGAGTCCTCTCCAGGCAAGACACGACGCGAAGGAACTATACCCACTTCTCATTGTCTGACACACAAAATGCCAACTCCCATTTGAATGCAGTGTAGAATTACACACACACACACACACGCGCGTGCATGCGCACTCCCAATGTACCTGATACCTGTGAGTACCTGAACAACAACATCTTCCTTGGGATTGCAACTGGCAGGGACAGCAGTACATCCATTGTGTTTGCAGATGAGCTGATGAGATGTTGAGATGCTGTTGACAGGCTTGGGAAATAAGTAGGCTAATGGGGCTCCAGCACCACAGGCAGCATGCTCAAGCATGCTCGGAAAATGCATCTGTATACTGTATGAATGGCACCGACAGGCAGCATACCAAAAGTACCAAAGTTTTTCAGCAATACATCCCACTGAGCAATAGTTGGCTATTAGACGCCTGTCGAAAACCGTGAAGGTTTGTTAGCGGTCTATAGGCTTAGCTTAGACTGTTTTTTAACTCCTTACTCTCTTGAGGCTCTTGAGCTCTTGTTGTCTTGTCGTTTGAACCGGATGTAGAATTCGGCCATTCCGTGCTGTGCTACTGGTTGTGTTGTGTGGCTCCTATTGTTGTTAGTGTTGTTAGCACGACCTCAATGTTTTATAAGGCTCCGAACATCGTAGTTTATCTCATTACAAAGACACTAAAGTCTGTGTGCACGTGAATGGAGGATTTTGGATGTAGGCTATTTCTGACATCGATGCTAGTGGCGGCTAGCGACCGAAGCTAAATCAAGGTAATAAACACTTTTAAAAACTCTAGATTAATCCTACCTCATCTTAACGTCTGTGGCGTCCAGTGCATTATTAAATAAAACTCTCGCGTCCAACCTGTTAAGTGCAATCACGGTCAGGTTGGGAGGTTATTTTAGCTGTTTTAGACAAGTTATAACTGGTTTAATGCCGAAGCTCCACTGACTGTGTTGAGTCGCGATGCATTCTGACGGCTTCAATAAAAAAAAGGAACGCAACGCATGGTCACATGATGTGTAAAAATCGAATAAGTCTTAAACATGCATTATTAATGCCATTTATGGACCTAATATCCATTGGAAGCCCCCCCAAAACGGCCTACCACATAGCCTATCTGTCTGAGTGTGTGGTCTGTCTGTATGAAACTGAAACGCAACATGGTTTTGTTAGGTGTTTAAAAGTTGCAGTGTGAAAGGCAATATTTTTGCATTGTGTCTACATGCGACCCACTGCATGGTGTCAAGGGGTGAATGGTGCCTGCGGCAACATGCTGAATATTAATTAATATCCTGCTGCTGTGCTCCACCTTTCATAAATATCTTTGAGTGCCGGTCTCCACGTGTTACTTGGCGTGATTATTTGCATAGCTGTGATTTATTTTTGTCTTTCTATTCTTTGCCTTTTTCCCGCAGTGTAGTCATTATGCCAATTCCCTCTTGTACCTCTTTCCCTCTCTCTGACCCCTACTGGTTGGCTAATTATGCAGCGTGTAGCCGAGCATGCGTCTCCTCAGATACACGTGACGTGACGCCTCCCGTCCGCCGCTTCTTTTCACCTGACAGTATAAAGAGTTCCACCGGGAGGACATGACACATGCGGTTGTGTCTCCTCTCCCTTCTGTAACCCGCCCCGAGATCCCACACTCCACCTGGCTTCTGTCCCAGGAGCATGGCCAGTTGTGTTCATTGGAACACACGCCCAAGCCAGGTTTCAAACACCGGTTTCATCCGCAGTGGTGGGCAGGAACTGTACTTTTTGCAGGTCATCAGGCGGGCGGAAACCATGGCAGAAACCATGGATGAAACCATGAGTGCCTATACTCCCCCTATACTCCCCCTATACTCCCCCGTCGGCTAGAGGCATCATCATTTGTTTCGTTTGGTATAGTAATTGTTTGGTGTTAGGGATGCACAATATTGAAATTTCTGCATGGTCAAATTGACTGATATTGCAATACAGGTTTCCTCTAGGGTTTACCTTCCTGTAACTGTGATTCTGGGTTCAGATGTAATTTTCTTTATTATTATTACCTGATGTATTAGGCCTACTGGTGCACATTCAAACAATGTACATTTTAAATGATGATCCACTTGCCCAGAAAACACTGATTGAATATGCAACCTTCATCATCACAAAAGGCTTTTTCAGCTTCACATTCAAACATAAATAATATTATAAAGCATAAATGTCAATATTGCGATACCAATATGATGACCGATTAATCATGCATCCGTATTTGGTACAGTATATCCATGTCTTATTCCAACTCGTAGCATGACTGGTGAGACTAGATTACGTGATTGGATGCAGGGGGAACAAGGATAAAACAAAGAGGCACAAACCACAACTGGAAACCACTTGATTAGGCATACACCGGATCACACTGGTCATTTTGGAATGAAATCCAGGCTTTCCTCTGTGTGGAAAGGCTGGTGATGCCAGGTTACCCCTGTACTGTGTGGAAAGGCTGGTGATGCCAGGTTCTACCCCTGTACTGTGTGGAAAGGCTGGTGATGCGAGGTTACCCCTGTACTGTGTGGAAAGGCTGGTGATGCCAGGTTATACCCCTGTACTGTGTGGAAAGGCTGGTGATGCGAGGTTACCCCTGTACTGTGTGGAAAGGCTGGTGATGCCAGGTTATACCCCTGTACTGTGTGGAAAGGCTGGTGATGCGAGGTTACCCCTGTACTGTGTGGAAAGGCTGGTGATGCGAGGTTACCCCTGTACTGTGTGGAAAGGCTGGTGATGCCAGGTTATACCCCTGTACTGTGTGGAAAGGCTGGTGATGCCAGGTTATACCCCTGTACTGTGCCACCCGGATGCCCCTGTGATAGCCATGTGTATCTCAATGAGCCACACTGCTATTTTTGATAGAATTTTGATTGTTTCAATGTTTGCCTGTTATCTCTCCTATGGTAGCACCACAATAGGCCTACATCATGTAATGGAATTGTGGACAAAATCTTATCCAACGACAACAATATATTCTACGTTTTGGGTCTGCAAAGCTAAATCGCATCATGGTGGTCCATGGCTCAAATGCCGCCTGAATAATGGCCTTGAAAAGGGTTACCCAGTGTCCTCTGTCGTTTCTTCACTGTAGCTTACTTGCAGTTCAGTTCCACACACAAGTCCATGGATTTTATTTTCACAATCGTGAAAAAAGAAAGAGCGGTCGCACAGCTCGTATTGTCACAATGCAAGAAACCTACCTCCTTTTTTTGTGATTTTCACAATCTTGCCTTACCAAAAACCGAGTGCGTCTACAAGATCAGACTCATTCAAATAGAGCCAGAACATTCATAAAATTATAATATGTATCATTCAATAACTGTCCTTCACTTGTATGGACCAAGTGTCATGTCTAACCCTTAACACACCTAGGAACTCCACATGTCACTCTGACGTTATTTCTTTGAGAATATATGTATCACTCTGTTCATTCATTATGCTCCCTTTATTTGTTGCCAAGGAACTGACCTTTCTGGTGGATAACTTTATCCACCAGAAAGGTCAGTTCATCAATGTTATTTATTGCTAAAATTATCCTCTCCTCTACTTTTCATTTATTTATTCACGAAAGACATTGAGGTTACCCTCGTCGAGATACATCGCAGTACAATTTCATTTTCACATTAACACATCAATGATAAAACAAAACAAAAGCAGTTCCAGGCCTTGTGTGTAGGTCTGCGATCAAAACAATCAAAACACCTGTTATATCTTTAATTTAAGCTTTAGATAATTCCAAGTCGTTGGGACACTAAAACAAAAAGAGGCCAGTCACTGGATGTACATAGGACGTGTCCCATATGTTACAGGATTCCAATCCAGCAGATATTTAATATACAATTGTAAAGTCCCATCAATTGCCTTACATTTGTTTTTACCTTAATCCATCCTGCACAGAGTGACTCGGCAGCACATTACAAAAGCGATTATGGATGATCCATACTAGCTGATGCACGTAGACTGCCAAATATACAGTAAATGGCTGTTTTGGCTTTGCTGCATATAGGTATCAATTCACAGAAAACACTAACATTCGTGCCCAAACACTCCAGTCTGAAAGCCTATCTTAGCCCCATCCAGGCAGGCCCCGGGGGCACCTGCCAAATCTTTAGATGGACGACAAACATCCACCACAGCACCGCAGCACCCTCCAAATAATTTATTGCCACCAAACCAAAACAAGTAACTGCAATTATTGGCAGGCGTGAAATCCTGCGATCACAAAACAATAGTGCACAATGCGTGCTCTGAATGGTGGGGAAGTGGGATGCTCGCGATCAAAGGCTTGTTAATTTCAATTTTCATGAAGGAACCTAATATTTGTGTTTGTCTTTGATGTTCCCTTCAGCGTTTGGGCTGGATGCCCAGCTGCTCCTCCTGAGAGACGTTATAACGATACAGCAGCACCGTGCACCCCCTGTTGTCGCACGCTGATTGATAGCGGCTGCCGCTGTATGAATATAGGAGACCCAGAATGCCCTTCAAGCATTCTACACAGTGAAACCCTCAGTGTTTAACCCTACTTAAGCCCTGAAGTACACAATTTATTTTGAAGTGGAGATCCACAAAGTCTCGCTCTCTTTTAATGCCAAATAGCTTTTAGGTGCGCAACCAAAATGTTATCTTTTCCTTCTCAGTGTTTACTCTTTAGTTTATATTTAAATGTAAATTTGAATGAAAAAAGCTATGGCTATGTTCTCCACAGTCATTTAGGGTGGGCCAACAAGTGGGTGGACCCATGCAGGGCAGGCACATTATACAGACCACCCTGAAGGTGTAGTGAAATGAAAAATACGTTTTTCACAAATAGTATTTTTATATAAAAAGTCCATAAAAATGTAATGTTAATTACTTTCTTAAAACGATAACGTACTGCCTGATGACGATGACGTGTAGACTACTACAAACTACTCTGTTTTTAATCTCATTCAAGATGACAACCAGACAGTGTATTACTTGTTTAAACCTTAATCATCACGCTAAAATATACATATATGTTTTGTGTATTTTACAAATAAATCCCCTGGCTTTGCTGCCGTCTCTCTGTCACTTTGTTTACAAATGACACTGCATGTGGTCATGCATGAGATGGACTTCCGTCCCATAGCCTGGAGGGATGTGACGCTTTCATTGTTTCAGAAACTAAGATTCTGCTGTTTGAGGCTGAAACTTTTCTATTGTTTTCTATTGTGCTATCTATTGTGTATTCAATGAAGGGTTGCCATGTCTGGTAGAACCTATCTTCACTCCCTCTCAATTCAAACTTAATCTTTTCCAATTGTAAGTAGTGCATAACATCTCTCATAAGTGTGAGTTGGAACCTGTGCTCTGCTCGCGCAGTCTGCGAGCCAGTAGAGTCACATATTTTACCATGTTATATTGGAAAGTAGACAGTTTGACCCCGGGCCCTGTGACTCCCATAATTGCTGTCAGTGGATCCGGGTCAAAAGGTCTTTCAACAATGTCTGACAGTGATTTAAATACACTTTGCCAATATGATCTTAGTTTTGTGCAATGCCAGAACATATGAGCTAGAGTGGCCGGCGACTGGCCACATCTGTCGCAGGCTGGATTCACATTTGGATACATTCTGTTGAGTTTTTCCTTTGACAAATGTAATCTGTGTAATATTTTAAACTGTATAAGACCGTGCCTGGCGCATACTGAAGAAGAGTGCACAAACTTTTGAGATGTAGACCATTGCTCGTCAGTGATAGATATTCCTAAGTCGTTTTCCCTAGCAGTTTTTAAATACTCCAAGGAGGCATTATTATCTAAACATGAGAGAGAATTATAAATAATAGAAACACCTACTTTGAGCAATGGGTCAGGTAGAAATATAGATTCCATTGATGAGTTGGGAGGTACGTTTGGAAATGAGTCAGTGTGTTGTGTTAAAAAATGTCGTATCTGTAGAAATCTAAAGAAATGTGATTGGGGTAAATTTAATTTGCGTCGTATTTGTTCAAAGGTCGGAAATAACCCATCAATATAAAGATCTTTGAAGGAGTGAATACCATTTCTATGCCACACTTTAAATAATGAGTCAGAGAGGGAGGGTAAAAAAGCATGGTTAGCGACCAGTGGTGCGCGCACAGAGCCCGGGTGCCAACCGAAATGCCTTCGTATTGAGAGCCAAATTTTGAGAGAATGCGAGACTATGGAATTCTTTGGCAACTTAGTATATCTTGAGGCCACTGGGGAAAAGATTAAAGCTGACAACGATGTTGGGGGACAACATTGACCTTCAATAAATGCCCATGTAGGCAATTGATCTTGGAGCCAAAATGAGAGTGCACGTAAATTACACGCCCAGTAATAGAGTTTGAAGTTAGGTGATCCCATTCCGCCATCTGATTTAGGCCTCTGTAAAAAATCCTTCTTTATTCGGGGGTGTTTCTTATCCCAAATTAACTTGGAGATAATTTTATCCAGATTCTTAAAAAAAGTGTTGTTAACAAAAATTGGAATACATTGGAATAGAAACAGATATTTAGGGAGGACATTAATTTTAATTATATTAATTCGGCCGGCAAGTGAGATAGGAAGGTTCGACCATTTCGTTCTCCACTACATTTCTAAGAAGGTTGTCATCACTTTCATGCATGGTTTCAAGTCAGTTGTTGTACTTCCATACTGTCCACCTACTGCAAGTTTATATAGTTTGATCAGGCTGATATACAGTAATTCTCCCCTGTCCCATCTTCCCACCTGTACACAGTAAGCTAATTGAGAAGCTTGCGAACAGTCATGTAGATCTGTGACGTCTGCTTCTATTCAATTATCTCTGGTGATGGAACAATCTACCAGCAAGCAGTTCCACTTTCTGCTGAAGACACTATTGTCTCTGTCGAGTGGAAACCTCATTAGTGCAAAATTGTTATTTTATTGATGCTTTTGTGTGACAGGTTAGTGTATAGAGGTTCTGGCTGACAGCAATTATATAATATATCATCTTATCCCAACATATTATGTTGGGATAAGATGCTGGGATTCCTCACAGGGTCACAATCGAGGGACAAATTAATGCAAAGAAAGAGACAAGAGTTCTCCTGAAGGAAGGCAATTACAGTATGAAGAAACACAGCTTCTCCTCTTCTGCTCGTCTGGACCACATCATTAACCTGTGTGATTCACTCCGCTCAGTTTAATACCCAATTTACCTTCACATCGGTGAGCTGAGAGCTCCTCAGCCCTGCTTGCATGGCTGGGCTAGTTCTGTGCTAGCAATCTCTTATTTCATTAGTCACAGACAGAAAGAAAGGCCAAGTGAATCTAAAAGGATAACACAAAAAAGTCCTGGGGATTTGTTCCCATGTATTCCCATGTTGATTTGATTCCATTTCTATGGTGACATTTCTATATGCGTTTCTATATGCTTTGTGTGGCACAGTGGTTCCATGCAAGTGCATAGGTGGTTATTTGAAAACAATACAGCATGTGTTGATATTACAAAGAAAATGTATCTTGAATACTTCAGATCGGGATACCAATTTTATCCAATCAGAATAGAGAACTGGGTCAGGATACAGATTAAACTAGTGAAATAGAAAGTGGTGATGCAAAGAATTGAGCGGACGAAATTGGAACCGGAACACTATAAAAATGAAGTTGACAAATGGGTACACTGCACTGCACATCAATGATCGATCAGCTGCTCTATCAGCCTCAATATGACACAGTTGGCAACTCAGACAGTTTGACACAGTACCTGTGGCCTGACGGCAGAACGGTTTAGCCCCGCGTAGCTAGACTAATATCACTGCGTGGATATTAGTCTGGTCCCTCTCAGAGTTAGGATTTTTTCCAAGGGGTGCTTACAAAAATATTCAAACGAACTCTATTGGTTAGACCTATTTGCATATTGGGCCCTGGTTGTTTATAGCCTGGTAAGTCTGCCCTAAATTTGCATACTGGGCTCTGGTTGGTCCTACGCTACTGCTGGTCCGCAAAATCCACCCACAATTCACCCTTTGTCAAGTCCCACCCATGGTTGTGACCCATTGGTTGCGGTTTCGTGGTTGGACACATATCCTCTGTCTCCATCCACTACGATTGAAATAACATGTTTTCAGGTGCCTCATATTGATATTCTGTGCACTCAATTCTTATTTTAAACTTGGTGTCAGTAAAAAGGAACATCACATCATGTTTGTTTTTTGTTTTTTCCAAAAAATATGTTTTAGCAAATTCATCATAAACAAGGCGGAACCAGGGCGGAACAAGGCAGAAAGAGCCTGCTGGTTAGTCAGTCAGGGACCAATTAGTAGGCTGATTTGCATTGCTAAGGCTCAGCGTCTGACACAGTACCTGCAGCCTGACGGCAGAGTATTAGCGTACTGTAGTTATGGAGGGGTTGATCTGGTCCCTGATGGTCAGGTGATGTAGTCATAAGCCATGTGAGACCTGCAGTAGTGCCAATTAATATGAATGACAAAACAACCAAAATCTACCCCATTGATTAGTTTAGGCGAGAGGCAGTAATATAGTATCCCTATATGGTGTGTGTGTGTGTGTGTGTGTGTGTGTGTGTGTGTGTGTGTGTGTGTGCGTGTGCGTGTGTGTGTGTGTTGAAATCCCAGTCAACAGGGCGGCTGTGGCTCAGGAGGTAGAGCAGGTCATCCAATGATCCCTGGGTCGGCGGTTCGAATCCCGGCTTCTCCTGTCCACATGTCGAAGTGTCCTTGGGCAAGACACTGAACCCTACATTGCCTCCAATGTGTTGGTCGGTGTGAGCTCGCCACCATTGGTGTGTGAATGTGGGAAGTGAGGACACTGGCGTCGACTGTTCGCCGCTTCACCTCCCAATGTATGAATGAATGAACCATTATAAAGCGCTTTGAGCACTTGGAAAAGCGTTATAAAAATGCAATTCATTATTATTATGTATGTGATGGATATTGACACTAGTGATGGAAATTGACTGACATGGCAATCTCTCTCTCTCTCTCTCTCTCTCTCTCTCTCTCTCACAGCCACAAATGCCATAAACATTTGAGTTGTACTAATGAGTCCCGTCCGTGAGCTGTTCCAAGCATATCACGGTTATGAATTTTAGATTTCATGCATCATTAAGGCCCATATTAGATATTAAAGGTGTAATAATTATGTCTCAAAAGTCTTGGCCAGTGTTTATCCTGAGCACACTAGCTGAGACCAATTTCTTAACAGCTTTAGTTCATAAATTACATTGTGTTTTGAATCTCAGCAATAAGGTTTTTCTTTTATCATTACAGTCGGGTTGGTACCTATAGTGAAGGACATGTCCACTAGACTTTTTCCACAGTAGCCATTTTGACATGAAATAGTAATGCAAGTGTTAATCATACTAATTAAGGTTGCAAACAGACTTTGGTGCTATTGCTGCTCACAAGACTGTTCTACTCTAAATGTAACAAAGAGGTACCAGTATTTAGCCTATTAAGACCTGTATGAGGCCAATTCTACAAATGCCTTCTAAATCCGTAATGTTCTCTGAAAAACGGATGTTGCTATAATATAATATATTATAGCAACATCCGTTTTTCAGAGAAATATATCAAACATTACACAGATGCTTTCCCGGATTTAATGGGTTGGTAGTTGGTACTAGTTTACATTTTCTTCTTCCTTTCTTCTTGTCCTACTTTTCTTTCCTTCTCAAGAGTAGCCTTGGACGCACCAAGAACACCATCACTAATTGGCTTAGACATTTTTATTTCTGTCATGTTTTTCCCTTACCAAGAGCACCTCAGCTATCCAAACAAACAAACAAACAACCTGCATGACAGAGCAGGGCAGTCATTAGATTTTCATTTCAGTATTTAGGATTTTTGGTAACAGTGGACTGTCTGGTGTTTAGCCTAATATTTAGGCTAAACACTACCTCGACATGTTGTTATCTTGTAGATCGGCTATTTGTACTATTTTAAAATGTTTTTTAAACAGTAAAAAGTGGCAAATAAGTTTAGGGATAAGGGGTAAGGGGTGGCACAAGATATAGGGCAAGATGTATTTGCCATGCACACATGACATCTCACATCGTCAATGTTTGTTTAACTGCTGGCTGCCATATGATGTAATTTCAAAGTCAGACGTTGGAGGGGCTAGCGCCACTCAAAAAATTAAAAAGATTGTGGGGGTCCCTGGTCTAACCTGTATCAAACTGGGGATCCTTGAAAATCACTGTGCTAAAGGCCTCATGCTATAGTGCTACATAATACATTATTGTAAATCACTGTGCTAAAGCCCTATGCTATAGTGCTACATAATACATTATTGTAAATCACTGTGCTAAAGCCCTATGCTATAGTGCTACATAATACATTATTGTAAGCTGTCTGCCTGGACAGCAGATCAACTCCTCATTGGTATGATTTATGTTCCTCAGGCAACATTAATATGAATGAGAACCACTCCAGCACACAGGTCCTTAGTTACAGTACAATCACCTATAAGTCACTTCATATTGATTTTAATTCAACTTGAAATGCATAATTCAACCACCATTCCCTGCATAATCAGTCATTTACAAATGTTGTTGCCCTACGGTACGGCTCCATTATAGTGTAAATAATATTATTCCTGAATGCAATCCTTTGAGTTTAAACTACAGTCTGTTGAACTCTGCAAGAGTCTGCATAGTAGACGATATAGAAAAATAGTATATCGAAATGAAAACAGCAACATTGACTATGTATCGTATCGTTTTGAAATGCAAATAATCGCTATCAAATCGTTTTGCTATGCAAATAATCAATTGTATACTACAATACTAAAACATTTTGTGCAGAGTATTTTGCAATTTCTAGAAGAAAAAAGATAAAGAGGGGTTTCTTTTTTTTGTTTAAAATAATGTCAATGTATTTTAAATAGTTACTGTATCGATTTCAATTGAATCGTATCGTATCGTGTCACCACGATGAACCAATATCGTCCATGTATTATATCGTCAACCATGTATCGTGATATGTACTGTATATCGCTGTTAAAATGTATCGTTACACCCCTACTGCATGGGCTGTTTTACCGTAATCTGAACGCCCTAGATTTGATTATAAAACTTTAATGATTCCATTCCAATGAGGCAATTCGTTTTGCATCATAAAATCCTGGATTATGCTTATAGGAGCAATAATTTAGCTACATTAGCTACAAGCCACATTAGACTGCTGACATTGCTAATTGTGACAAAGTCTCAGTGGTATTTTATGCTCTCATGCAATGCATAGCTTAAATGAAGTCTTATTGACTGCAGTGGTGTTCATTTAAGGTACTAGCACTTGCATTTAGTTGAATAAAAAGGTTATTGATTGGGGGGAATTTGGAGACTTTATTTGAGTGTCAAAGCATGGGGACTTGCTGTCAGGCTAATTCCATGTGGTACGCCTATAGACGCCCTAACCACTCAGTTATCATGTTGCCCCATTTAGTTAACAATTTACATTTAGCAGCTCATGATCATCCAGGGCGACTTAGACTGTGAGATCGAAGTAAGCATGAACTTAATAGTAAACAAACGAGGTACATAAGTAGACTGGAGAGAGAACAATGTATTGTAAATTAACTAGGATAACAGCATGCTATCTAAATAGCATTCGTAACATAGAAGAAGAAATAAAAAGGAACAAAAATAACAGCAACACTACGGTCGAAGTGAGTCTGCTGTTATGACACTGACAGCGTGGGGAATTTGTTCACAATGTGAGAGTTCAGGGTGTAAGAAGAAGAAATTAAAGAAGTAACAAAAAGATATATCTCCATAAACACGAACTGACAAGAAGGCATACAGTATAAGCAAAGTGAGGTGAAGTCTGACATCCTACAGGATGTACACAGGGCGTATCAGGTCGTGTCCTCAAGCGAAGGGGTTGCTGTGCCTGCCCATATGGAAAAAAAATTACTAAATTTGTATATGTTTTACATGAAACTTGTAGTTAATATATATGACAGTCAAAGCAGATATAAGATCCATAGTATTTTTTTGTAAAGTGAAACTTATATAATTTTGTCATTTATAGGAACTATATAAAACAGTCAAAGCACATATAAGAGCCATAGTAAGTTTTTGTAAAGTGAAACTTATATAAGTTTGTCATTTATAGGAACTATATAAAACAGTCAAAGCACATATAAGATCCATAGTATTTTTTTGTAAAGTGAAACTTATATAATTTTGTCATTTATAGGAACTATATAAAACAGTCAAAGCACATATAAGAGCCATAGTAAGTTTTTGTAAAGTGAAACTTATATAATTTTGTCATTTATAGGAACTATATAAAACAGTCAAAGCACATATAAGATCCATAGTAAGTTTTTGTAAAGTGAAACTTATACAATTTTGTCATTTATAGGAACTATATATAACAGTCAAAGCACATATAAGAGCCATAGTAAGTTTTTGTAAAGTGAAACCTATATAATTTTGTAACTTATAAGAACTATATGTGACGGTAAATCCACATACAATATTCTTAGTAAATTAGTATAAATTGAAATATATATGAACTTATAAATAATTACTGCAGTAAATCCACATACAAAATCCTTAGTAATTGTGTGTTGTCAAACTTGTAGAGTTGGGCAAACATCAGTGAACCCAAAATCTGATAGGATATTGTATAGAAACCATACAATACAGGCCATGTATGTCACAGAGACATCCACATTAAACAAAACCTAATCTTACAATGAAATAACATGAGATGACAAAATAATGAGTTGTATTCCCTTTTACATTTTATGACTCCTACATTATTTAAGATCCCCCCACCCAGTGCCCCCCCCAGCCAGTGTCCTCCCCAGCCAGTGACCCCCAGTGTGACACCCCCCACCCAGTGACCCCCAGCCAGTGACCCTCCAGTGTGACACCCCCCACCCAGTGCCCCCCAGCCAGTGCCCCCCCAGCCAGTGTCCTCCCCAGTGTGATGCCCCCCCAGCCAGTGTCCTCCCCAGTGTGATGCCCCCCCCCCCCCCCAGCCAGTGCCCCCCCAGCCAGTGTCACCACCAATGTCCCCCCATGTCCCTCCCAATGCATTTTATTTTATACTGCTATGGTAACTTATAAGAATCTTCTAAAAAAACCAAAAAACATAAAGAGAGCATATCAAACACTTCACATATGTCAGGATGTGTCTGGGTAGCTCAGTCGGTAGAGCTCTCGCCTTAAGACCACAAGTTCGTGGGTTCGATCCTGGGCACTGGCAACTCAGCGTATGAGTAGCACAGCTTGGGTGCGGCAAGTGATGCGGGAAGAATTGGGAGTTGATGGTATAGTAGGTGTGGTGCTCTATCTCAGCAACTATCTCCCAGGGGTCTATAGCGCATATGTTTTCTATACCTATCATACACTTCACATATAAAAACTTGTATATAGTCATAGATAAAACATATGTTTTTTTTATAACTACGAGGTATAATGTATTGGCTGACATATAACAATGTTATAAAAATCATATAAAAGAAGCATACTTTTCTTGTAAATTAAATGGTTACAAACTATAAAATACACTATAATGGTATTTTTTTTATATATGGAAAGGATATATCTCATATAATTTAAAACTACAAACATTGTATGGAACATGTAAGGAGAATACAGTTTGCCATGTACTTACCTCATAGATCACATACATGTTGTTTACTTGATTCATACATGATTCACTTTATTGTCTTATATGAGGATTGTATGAAAGGTGCCACTTTCAAGAGTTCACATATAAAATCTAGTATGTACTTTACATGACATACATGTAAATGACATACATAAAAAATGTAAATACTTACTATTGGAGGCAACAGGACAACATATATGTTTCTTCTACTTTTTTTTCCATATGGGTGTGGTTGCCATGTATGCCAACGCAAATGTTTTGTACTGCATGGTGCTCTCTCCTTACTGGGCTATACCGGCATTTTAGCCTCTCCAATTGATCCAGAATGCCGCAGCTCGCTTGGTCTTCAACCAGCCAAAATTCTCACATGTCTCCCCCTGCCTTCAAAGCAACCAAAGATATACCTCCATATCTTGCCTGTCTGATTGGACCCTATACAAACACTCCTGAGCTGCACGCTCAGATCAGCCAACGCAGGGAAGCTGGAAGTACATTCACTACAAACGCCGTAACAACGCTCCACAAGTTCAAAACTCTTCTCCCTTCTGGCGGCTCCAAAACTATTCACTTCCCATCGCAATCAGAATTGCATACTCACTCCAAATCTTCCGCTGTAACTGAAAACCCACCTCTTCAGACTCCATCTTAGCCCGTAGCACTTGCCCGTAGCATTGATGACCTTAAAGGCGTATGCAAAGGTTTACTAGGTGGAAACAAAGGCTGTAAGTGCTTTCTAAATGAGTTGTATGGATGAATTCCCCATCGACCTCTCTGTAGGTGGGCTTCTGTGTAGGCGAGCGGTCTGGATTTGATCAGTGTTGACAGTGGCTTGCACTGTGCACAAGAAGGGGGTGGTGCCAGGATGCCAGATCTCATTGGTGAACCCTCTGGAGGTATTAATTCTGGGAGGTGAAAAGGCAGGTGCAGACTTCATAACCTTGATCTGGTCTCTCTCACACACACACACACACGCACATGCACACGCACGTGCACGCACACGCACACACGCACGCGCGCGCGCGCACACACACACACACACACACACACACACACACACACACACACACACACACACACACACACACACACACACACACACACACACACACACACACACACACACACACACACACACACACACACAGAAGCCGTCCAATATCTTCAATATTAACTGGGTTTTCACAGCTGCCTCACAGAATGTACATAGGAAGCTACTGTGGTTTAAAGCCACGGGGCTGTTCATCTGTCCAGCATTGGAAGTCTCCCCGTTCTACATTCCAGGTCAGGGCTTCTCCCGTACGTCTCCCATCTGTTTAAAAGCTCTTCAAATGACATCTACTGCCAAGGACAAGTTAAACAGGTTTTTATCAAGTAGCCAGCTTCGAAAATATTGCCTGAGGCTAATGTGGAAGTGTCAGTTAGTGTTGCTGTGCGGGCCCAGGAAAAAACAAGTCTTCTATCAATCACCATGGTATGTTTTTAGTAAATTATTTGGTCCCATTTATTTAAAAGAATCACACCCGTGTGAAGTGAGTGGTGCAACTCCGTGTGGGGGTTCCTGGGGTGGGGGGGGGTCCAGACACACAGGAACGCACCCAGGGTTCCGGCGTGCCGCCCCGTGTCCGAAACGGTTGAGAAATTACAGAGTTACCGGTCCCTCTACTGTACCCTCTACTGTACTGTACTGGCACACCCGAAAGCATCATATATACTGTACAGTTAATACGTGCATGTGTGTTTGTGTGTGTGTTAGCCTAGGTTGTGCACAGGTGGTGAAAAACAACCATGCTGTTTTCGTGCTCATACCCAGCCACCCACCCACACACATAGCACCACTTAAAAATGTTTATATTTATATTGACAAGCTTCACACTCTGCAATGTTTGGCCAGCAGTATATCTTAGATAGTCTGACTCTGATTAGTTAAGTTTTTGGCTTAAACAAAATAATATCCAATAGAAAACCATCCTTTTGGGAGTGAACTATCCCCTTAACCATCTCCTTTTTACTGTACATGACCCATAGCCAACAAAGAACAAAGAGAAACACTCTAATTTAGTGCATACATGGCCCTGGAATTAATGGTTACATATTTTGCTCTTTGTTGTGCTTTGTGATAAAAGGGAACTGCGAGTTTGCATACCCTTAATTTCTTTAAAAAAAATTGTTTACTCTTTGTATTGATGTATTTGTTATAAACTTCGTCTAGTTTCATCTCTTGGAAAATATATGTATTTTCCTTCCCTTCGCCACATCAAAGGAGCTGCAGTGAAATAGATTGAAGTGCCTTGGTTTTGCTTTTGACTGTGAGGCTCTCAGAGTTAAGACGGCTGTTACCGCCGCGCCAACCGCCAGGACCTAAACAACTATTTGTATTGTTGAGCACAACAATGAGGAGGATTTTACACTGAGATATTATTGGTTCCTTTATCAGGTCTTCTAAGGGCATTCTATTGGTCAAGAAATAGTGAAGGAGAGGAAGGCATATAGCGAAGGAAAGACGGGAAGGAACAGTGAAGGAAAGATAGTGAGTAACGTGTTGCAATGCAAATAATTAAATGTATCGATATTAAATACTTGCCAGAGAATCACTGTGTTTACTTTACAGTATGTTTACTTATTTTGTTATAAAGAACCACTAGTAGTTTAAATTCAAGTAACCGGTTTATTCACAACCAAACAATAGCTTACACATAGCACATACACCAATCTGAACTCCCGTTCCGGTAGTCTCGCGGGACTACTGCAGCTATGCCAACACTGACTGACCAAAACAGTTTAGGAACATAACTGTCTATACAGTATATCCATAATAAATGTTTTTTTCCTTAAAAATAACTGAACTATATAGTATCCACACGTTTCACACAGATTTATTGTCTTTGCTAAATAGTTACTGTATCAATTTGAAATCATTGAATTGTATCATATCATCATGAATGAACCAATATCGTCCCTGCATAACACACACACACACACACACACACACACACACACACACACACACACACTGACACACATAATGTACATACATCATTGCAGCTGACCTTGCACACCTAACTGTAAATAATGATTACAATATTCAATATTGATTATATTCATATATAATCATTTCATATTGTTCATTAAAATGCTCTCTCTCTGTCTCTCTCTCTCAGCTTGCTCATTCCCTCAGTTTCCTCAGATTCCTCTGTGGGTGCATGGGTGCATGGGTGGGTGTGTATGCATACCGTATGTCTGTGCACGCAGTCTAGAGCAATATCCCCACCAGCTGGCAGGAAATGGTAACTGCGGCTTGTAAAAAATCAACAGTGCTGAACATCCTCATCCTCTTTCTTCATTCCCTCATCTCCTCCCGCCTCTCCTCCCCTTTCCTTCATTCCCGCCTCTCCTCTCCTCCCCTTTCCTTCATTCCCACCTCTCCTCTCCTCCCCTTTCCTTCATTCCCGCCTCTCCTCTCCTCCCCTTTCCTTCATTCCCGCCTCTCCTCCCTCCTCTCCTCTTCCTCCTCTTTCCTCCCTCTTCTCTCGTTTTCTCCTCTTTCACTCCCCATCCCTTCTATTCTACTCTGCTCTGTGCTTCTCTCTCACTTTCTCACCCTCTCCCCCATTTCACAACCTGTTTATCACCATATCCCCCTCTTCTTCCCCACTCTCTCTCTCTCTCTCTCTCTCTCTCTCTCTCTCTCCCTCAGTGTGTGTGCGTGTATGTAGCAGAGTGGCTCACAGCCTCAGCCTGATGGCCTGGCTCAAAGGTCTATCTATATCCCTTTGGATTATTGGTTAAGATGTTGGATTTCCATGCGGGACACCCGTATACGATTCCTGGGCGTTCCACCTGCATATAGGCCTATTTGTGTTTAACTCAGGTCATATTATATAAACAACATGCTACAGTATACTCCGCAAGGATATTTCCAGCTGAGTTGTTTCTATACGTGATATATCATGACAACAATAATTGTCGGTTTTGTAAATAAATTATGTTTTGCTGATATTGTGTGTATCCGATGCCTACCTGTCAAGGCTGTCATGTCTCTCAAGCCATGTTGTGACAACTCAACAGTAGTAGGCAAAATGTTGCCAAAGGTATACTGTCAAAGTATCAAAACATTAAGACAAGCATATGAAATAACAGGCTGACAACACATACTATAGCTTTGTAAGTTGATTCATAATAGTAGCTGCCTTTGAGAAGATTTATGTGCTTGGTTTCTAACCGTAATCATTTAACACTGTTCTTTTGAC